>NC_058403.1:80987879-81198951 GCF_002201575.2 Neomonachus schauinslandi | reverse complement strand
TTATTTATTTATTTATTTATTTATTTATTTATTTATTTATTTATTTAACAGAGGTAGAGAAAGAGCACAAGTAGGCAGAGCGGCAGACAGAGAGAGAGGGAGAAGCAGGCTCCCTGCCAAGCAGGGAGCCCGATGTGGGACTCCAATCCCAGGACCCTGGGATCATGACCTGAGCTGAAGGCAGCCACTTAACCGACTGAGCCACACAGGTGCCCCAATAAATAATTAAAAAAATTTTTTTTCTTAAAAAAAAAGAAGGATCTTGTATGCATTTCCAGGAAGTTGAGACTTTATGAAGGCAGTGAGGACCACGGCTTAATACTCTAGGAAAAAAAAAAAAAACATACAAGAAAGGAAATTGTATACTATTTAACTCAGCACTGAATAATAAATACAGTCTTAATAACATAAACATTAAATATTAATTTAACCAGAAATTATAATATTGGAAGGATGGGGGACTGGGATAACAGCTTTCTTAATAGGAAATAACCGTTATGTGAAAAAGTATATGTAAATAACCAGAATCACTCAAATAATCATGGTTTGCTTCTGGAGAATCAGGAGTGGGGAAGGATGGGAGATGAGACTGCTTTTCACCACTAGCCTTGTTTTTTTTTTTTTTTAAGGTTTTTTTTATTTATTTAACAGAGAAAAAAAAAGCAAAAGGGGGGGGGGGGGGGGGAGGGGGAGGGGGGAAAGCGGCCCCCCCCCCCCCCCGGCAGTGCAGGGACCCCAACGTGGGGCTCAATCCCAGGACCCTGGGATCATGACCTGAGCTGAAGGCAGACGATTAACCGACTGAGTCACCCAGGCACCCTCACTACTAGCCTTGTAATATGTAACTTTGTAAATAAGCTTTTTAGAAAGATAATTATGTACTTATATTAATATAAATAAAAACTTTTTTTTAATATTTATATGTGAACCTCAGCTTCATCACTCAATAACTGAGTGACCAGGGGACAATTCTTTATCCTTTCTGTAGCTGAGTTTCTTCATCTGTAATATGGGATAACAACACCTATTTTGCTGGGTTATTATGAGGACTAAATATGTAAAGTGCTTAGCACTAAGTTTGGAGCTTAATAAATAATATTACTATTATTCAATATTTATTACATACTTAATATATAAACTTAATAAATGGCAGGCACTTTTTTTAAAGTTTTATTTATTTATTTTAAGTAATTACTCTACACCCAAGGTGAGGGTTCAACTCACCACCCTGACATCAAAAGTCACCTGCTTTTCCGACTGAGCCAACCAGGCACCCTGAGCTCTTTTGTTTAAAATAAGAGATGGAAAAGAGGCCTAAAAAGCATATTTTAAAGGCCTGAACACATGCTTTCTTTATTATTTCCATCACTGGTCATTGGAACACGTTCCATTATTTAACAAGAGCATGGCTGTATTCATAAAGTATAGAAGAGAGAGAAGTTATAATTCCGATATCAGAAGCCAAAAACTAGTTAAATGTTTCAAAATCAGGAGGTATACTCATCCTTGAAAAAAATATTTGCAGAAACAAAGGAACAAAATAATGTGCTTTGAGGAATCTATCTGCCTGGGAAAACAGGGCTTTGCGATAACATTGTTCCACTTGCACGTACGTTTAAAATTAAAAGGTAACCTAGGATTTGATATGACTGACATGAACAGATTTGCAGGGAAGGGCGGTTTCCCTGGGCTGTCTAGCGACCAGAGTTCTAGTCCCTTTCACCCCTCAGGCCCTCAAATTTCCCGATTGTGTATCAAGGGGTCAAATAAAAAGATCTCTATGTCCTCGGCCCACTCTCTAAGGTTCTGATAATTCTTGGTAATGTGCTTTTGCCTTGGGACGTGGCAATAAACATACGACTCAGGTTTCTCACTAAGGCTCCCAACATGGGTGGATTTCCTTAACCCGTCTCTAACTAAAAGTGTTTCCGAATCAGCAACCCCTGGACTGGGTCTCTTCACACTCCGCACCGACACCCACCCTATACCGGGAAACCCAAGTGGCCCCGGCGGGCGCCCCCAGAGTGGCAACTACATATCCCAGGGTGCCCCAGGGCGGGGGGCGCTCACTCGGATTGGCCAGGGGTCGGTGACGCTCAGTGTTTTGGCCCGGACGGTCACATGTTTCCTTTGTTGTGAGCTGCCGCAAACACTGGTGGCTGGAGGGAGACGCCGGCGCTGCAGAGAGCGCTACGCTGCCGGCCGCTAAGGGAAGGCCGGGGTTGCCGCTGCTGGCCGTTTCCAGCCTTCGCCGAGAGGTACCCGGGGATGACAGCTCTGGAACTAGCCGAGAGGCGAGGAACCGGCTAGAACCGGGGGCGGAGGGGCGACTGAGGTCGCGACCATGGGGGTGTCTGCAGGAGGGAAGCCAGCGTCGGCCGACTCGGAGCCAGATGTGGGGTCTAAGGAGAGATTGCGGTTGGGACTTGCACGGTCTCTTTCTGGGGCGCGGGGTCTCCAGGGCACCCTGCGGCGGGAGGGGGGGGTGTCTTCAATGTCCGCACGGTAACGGCAGTCCTGAAGGGAGGGCACCCCCTCCTCCTGGCACTACCGCCCCGGAACCGCGGCGTTGCTGGCGCGGCCCGCCGGGGGCGGGTTGGGAGGAGCATGGCCGCCGGGGTTGGGGGTAGCAGGTGCGGGTCACCCCGCTGCCCCAGGGGCAGGGGCAGCTGGTGGACGGGGCTGGGCAGACGGGCCCCGCATGTTGCCGGTGGGCTTTGAACCGGGCGCTGCTCTTTTTTTAATCGAAGGAAGCACTGAGAATGCGAAGGTCTCAAGTCAAGTCGTGTCGTTTGGTGGGGGCAACCGTTGGTCCTGTTGGGGAGGACTGACGGGGTCAAGGTGGGTCTCAGGGCATCGGGCCAGAGAAGCCCCATTAAAGCGGTTGCGAAATGTGCTAGGCACCGTCACCTGACCGTTACCCCCGCCCCCACCCCCGAGAGCCTTTGTTTACCACGGATGGCGGCTGAGCCAGCGCCGGGAACCCGGCCCTAGAGCGACCGTCCCCGGGGAGTCGGGGCGGGCGGGGGCGCAGGATTTCATCTGGCCGAGTCTCCGCCTAGCCTCCCCACCTTCCTACCAGTCCAGGACGAGGTTTCTTAATTTAGTTCCTAATGTCCCCGCCCCCAAGTTCTGGAAGCTCGGGGCGCAGACTGTTACCACAGCTGGGATTGGGCGCCTGCGGCGGACTGCGGGCGGGACGACTGGGCAAGTTCGGAGTGTTTATTGGCGGGTGTCTAGTCGCTATGCCCAAGCAGTTCTCCCCCGCCCCCTTGAAGGTGATCTGGAGGACGCGCGGGAGCGCGCGCTCTCCCCTCTGGCGCCCCTGCGGCCCAACTGGAACTAGCGGCGCGCGTTTCCGCGCGGAAGGACTGGAGCTTGAGGCCGAGCCACCCTGCTGTCCCTCGGTGACCGCTGCAGCTTCTGCCCGAGCCTTAGGCAGTTCTGGGACAGCGGCGGACGGCCCTCCTTTCGGAGACCGGAAAATTAACCCCCTTTAACTAGTGTCGTTTTATTACCGAGATGGTGGAAGCCCTCTTACGAAATTGTCCTTGCTGGTTCTGTAAACAAGATTTAAGTAGCAAAATAAGGACCTTAGGATGCCTCACTCACCCCTGAGGCAGTGACTATTCACAGTTGATTTTAGTGATTAATCACTTGGTTTCAAGTAGCTTTTTCTCAACCAGTTTTTTAAGAATTACGCCTTAGTATTTGCAGCTATAGCCTTTTAGGTCCACCAGCTGAGTTTGATTTTTATTAGGAATGTAAAATAGATTTAAAATCTGCCTCGTGTCGACCAAGATTAAAATTAGAATTCTACTTTTTAAAAAAAGTAGCTTAAGGGTATTTTCCTAAAAGTTAAGAGTCTTCTATACCCCGGTTTAGATGAATAGTTTTCCTTGTTTAGAGGACGGTGGCACATTCTTATATATTAATCCCCGTGGTAATTCAAAATTTGAGTGAATTTCTGGGCGCCTGGGTGGCTCAGTTGGTTAAGCGACTGCCTTCGGCTCAGGTCATGATCCTGGAGTCCCGGGATCGAGTCCCGCATCGGGCTCCCTGCTCAGCGAGGAGCCTGCTTCTCCCTCTGACCCTCCCCCCTCTCATGTACTCTCTCTCATTCTCACTCTCTCAAATAAATAAATAAATCTTTAAAAAAAAAAAAAAATTTGAGTGAATTTCAGATGTGTTGTTTTAAAATTGTAAATTAAGAGGACATTAGTAAAATCTCCAAGAAAATCATTGTAGCCATAATGTGTTGAAGATATAATTTGCCTAATTTCATGAGTTAATAGCGTACTTGGGCTTTATCAGATTTTCTTTTCCTGTAAATTTGTGGGAATTGACCCAAGACCTAATGCATATTTGTAGAAGGTAGATGGAGTTCCTGCGTGAAGCACGAACTGAATATGAACAGTTCTCATTTGTTATGCATTCTTAATATATTTTTGATATTTGAGTGGAGATGACTACACCATAAGGGCAGCTTCTGTGATCCCAAACTGTCTCATCACTTGTGCATTGAGGGCATTTAACATATTTAAATAAGTGCAAACTGCAAACCTCTAACCTTTTTTTAAAATCAACAGTCAAAAGCCTGCTTATCTAGACAAAGCCTGCAACTTAGTCTAAGAACAGGAAAAAGAAATATTTTGAGTTAAGGTTATAAGTTTTAATTTAAACTTCCCTAGCTTTTGTTCAAGTTGCTAAAACCTTAATACTGTTTAAAAAAAAACAAACTTTAACTTCCTTGTTTTTCTGCCATTTCATTAAAACCCAAAAGTCAAGCCTTGGAAAAATAAATACTATTACATAAATGACAGCAGTTATTTTTGTAAATTTGAGATCCTTTTTCAGTAAATATTTAGGTATGGACTGTATGCTGAAAAATGTAAATAAAATAGCCTTATAAGTATATCCATCTAACTATATGAAAAATACATTTTGTATAATTCTAATTGTGTGACTAAAACAAAATGTGGCCATGTGACAACTGTTGACGTTTTAAAACCTTTATTCTTTCTACTACTAAAAACACAATAGCTAAACTTTTAATTGATGAATTTGTCACTCTGTCTAAATTCATCATCCAAGGGCTTATAATTTTTCAGCATTTGGCACATCTTAAAGTCTACTAATTGATGTTTAAAAGTGATTAGGCCGGGGCGCCTGGGTGGCTCAGTCGTTAAGCATCTGCCTTCGGCTCAGGTCATGATCCAGGAGTCCCTGCATCTGGCTCCCTGCTCGGCGGGAGGCCCGCTTTTCCCTCTCCCACTCCCCCTGCTTGTGTTCCCTCTCTCGCTGTGTCTCTCTCTGTCAAATAAATAAATAAAATCTTCAAAAAAAAAAGTGATTAGGCCTGGGGCGCCTGGGTGGCTCAGTTGGTTAAGTGTCTGACTCTTGATTTCAGCTCAGGTCTCTATCTTGGGGTTGTAAGTTCAAGCCCCACATTAGACTCCATGCTGGGCTTGGAGCCTACAAAAAAAAAAAAAAAAAAAAAAAAAGTGGTTAGGCTTTACTCTTTACTCAATAGTTTCTAAAAGTTATTTCTGTAAATAATTTGTGTCACCGCTAGGTAAATAAAAATCACTGACAAAGATATTTTTATACATAGAGAAGTCATCTGAAATACTAGATCTCAAACTTGTTCGAGTGGCAGAGCAGAGGGTAGTGTCCTTGCAGATTTAATTTGATTTTAATAAAGAACATGCATTAAATACTTAAAAGAAACATGTTAGCAGGGTAAAACCAAATGACGTTAAGTTTACATGTTAAGTCTAGTGAAAAGCGTGAGTAGGCTCAATAGGCAGCTTGATTGCAGGTGTGATGCTTGATAACATTTTTTTTCCTTTGTGGGTTGGGGAATATTAGTAACCAAAAGTTTTAACGCAAGCGAGAGAAACAATGAATGGAGATACTTGATTTTTTTGTTCTGTGATTTAAGATTGTTTAGTTATAGAACCATATTGTTAAGTCTGACACATTGTTTAGGCACTGCTAAATTTTTCATCATTAGACACTTACTTTTTTTCTCTCATTAATCACAGTCAGGGGGCGCCTGGGTGGCTCAGTCCTTAAGCGTCTGCCTTCGGCTCAGGTCATGATCCCAGGGTCCTGGGATCGAGCCCCGCATCGGGCTCCCTGCTCCGCCGGAAGCCTGCTTCTCCCTCTCCCACTCCCCCTGCTTGGGTTCCCTCTCTCGCTGTGTCTTTCTCTGTCAAATTTAAAAAAAAAAAAAAAACTTAAAAAAAAAATCACAGTCAGAATGTATTGACCATTTGAATTCTAGTCAACAAGGGATAATCACTAGTTGCTGTAATCCTAGGCAAAGAAATTTAAGTGTCAGTTGGTTTCTGTTGTCTGATGGTGGGTAAATATGTTCTTGGTGGTTCCATTAAGAAAATTAAAATGTTGAAAATAACATCTTGTTTATTTACTATTTCTTAAATTATTTTTCATTTAGCTATGTAAAATAAACTCTTCTTCCTCCCCTCAAAAGAAAAGAACAGAACATCTTGAAGACTGGACTTTAAATACTGCATTTGTAAAACTTGGTTCAGGAACCACTCACTGCTCCCAGAGTAAAACTTTAAATTGAAATTTTAAGAGTGTAAATTTATAGTTTTTAAAAAGTCATTAAATAGAATGTTTCTAATAAATAAATTAGCTTTTGAGAAAATAAGGTGAAAATATTTGAAATGTATAAAAACTGCATGGTTTTATGTAGTACCATGTTAAGTATAATTTTCTAGTCATTTTTAAATAATGGACTTACTATGTTGTACTTTTCTGGTTTTCCTTCTTTTGCTTTACTTTATATCTGTATAGCTTTATATATCTTTAAAGATAAACCTCTTCTTGGGGCACCTGGGTGGCTCAGTCGTTGAGCGTCTGCCTTCAGCACAGGTCATGATCCCGGTGTCCTGGGATCGAGCCCCGCATCGGGCTCCCTGCTCAGCGGGAAGTCTCCTTCTCCCCCTCCCACTCCCACTGCTTGTGTTCCCTCTCTCACTGTCTCTCTCTGTCAAATAAATAAATAAAATCTTAAAAAAAAAAAGATAAACCTCTTCTTGGTTAGTCTTCTGGTTGTCTCTGCTATGTTTTCTGCACTCAAAGTTAAATTTGAGAAAATGGAGTGGTGTAGAGCATAGTATTTGGCAGTTCACTATCACTAGTTGTAGGAATCACAATAGTGAACATGTTGGTTTCCTTTGCTATTTGGTATTTATTAGTCTTTAAAGCTCCTCCTTAATCCACACTATCTTTAAGACTGATGGTAATTTCTTTATTTTGTATAGGATTCCTGCATTCTAAAGGAAAATTAAGCTTGGTTGCAGTACAGCTACATTCTAGATCAATTCTGATATTATAACTCCTTTGGACTTTGTACACTGACCTCCTCTGTCCCTTGCCCTTACCTATTAGGTTGGTAAGTATTACCTTAAAACTCCGCTCAAAATGCCCTAGTAAATTGCCTTGCCCTTCTTCTCCTCAAGGTAATAGTTCTAGACCAGATCAGTCATGAGAAAATTTATTCCAATCTGTGTTTTCTACTAGCAGAACACTAAAAATTTTAATCTGTTTTAGTATCAGTTCTGGAGTTTTTTGTTTTTTTTTTAAGTTTATCTATTTATTTATTTAAGTAAACTCTATACCCAGTGTGGGGCTTGAACTCACAACTCAGAGATTGAGTTACATGTTCTACTGACTGAGCCAACCAGGCACCCCAACCCTGTAGAGTCTTGAATTGGATCTGAATCCAGTATTTGTGACCCCAGCGCCAGACGGAAAAATAAACACTTCTTTAGTTGACCTGAATACCTACATTGGCTCATGATTTTATTGTCCACTGGGAAAAAACACTTACTTAGCTAGGATTAACAATCTCCTAATTTGACTAAGTTGAAATATTCTTTACCAAGGGTACACACAAGTTAGACTTACTTCCGGGAGTAAGGAAACATTCAAAATAACTTTTATTTCACGATTGTAGCAAAATCAGGGCATACAGATATGTGTTTGTGTACATATATAGGGAAAAATCAGTAGTCCATGTCTTGGTTTTCATGATCAACTTTTTTTATTTGCCTTAATTTGTTAAGACATTATGAGTTCTGTTTGTAGATATTTGGGCCAGACACCAGAATTGCTTATGTTTAATTACCATTGCCATTCTGTGCACAGTTCAAGGTTCTGGTATTTTCTCTTAAGCATTCTCCTTCCCATCCACCAAAAGAAAAAAAAAGAATTGTGCTGAATTAGTTGGTTTCCACAGGTACTAAGTTTATAAGGTTTAACAAAGCAGAATAAATAATATATATTAATGCATTAAAATGCATATATAATAATGCATTTGTATATTCTAAAATAATTATTTGAGATTCTATATGGATAATCTAGATAACTAAGGATTAAAAACTAAATTTTTTTTCTTGAATTATCAAGATATTTTCTGATTTTCTCAATTTGAATCCATACTTTTATAATACATAATGACTAAACTGTCAATTTTTGTAGTATTGCTAGACCAACTCAGAATTATTTAATGGCTGCAAACTCAGATGAGACCTCAATTACCAGACACTCTTCAAATATCCATTGCAGAATTATCACAGGATATATATTTTGTCATCTCAGTGCCACCAGTTAGCTTGCTGTTGACAATAATCTTTGTTTACTCATCTTTCAGGAAACTTTACTCCAAGATAATATTGTCGAGTAAGGAAGTTGACAAATAAGGAAACTAATTTGTATGTAAAAGAGCATAATATTATTAATTTGCTTTAAGGAATTGTTATTCAGTAACGATTTCCTATGCAAAAGTAAACTTTTAAACTATGCAAAAGTCAGAAACTGAAGTCTAAAAACTTTTTTCAACATATTAGTAAATAATGCCAACTATGCATTAAGTGATTAGTATCTGATAATATATTACTGTTCTCCATTTATTTTAGGTGTGGAAATTAAAACAACACAAATATTTTGTCTGGGGATTTGATCAAGCAAATGCTAAAAAGGTATTATATTTATAGTATTTATAAAGTATCTAAGGGGTGCCTGGGTGGCACAGTTGGTTCAGTGTCTGACTTGTGGTTTTGGCTCAGGTCCTGATCTCAGGGTCATTGAGATAGAGCCCTGTGTCAGGCTCTGCGTTCAGTGCCGAGTCTGCTTGGGATTCTCTCTCCCTCTCCCTCTCCCTCTACCCCTCCCACTTGTGGGCTCTCTCGCTCTCTCTCTCTCAAATACATAAATCTTTAAAAAAAAAAAAAAAAACCGCAACTAAACATTGTTATTAGAGAATCTAAACCATTTTCCTTTCTTTAACCAGGGATTACTTAAGCCAATCAGAGTAATGGGGAACAATTCTGTCCTCAAGATCATAAAAGAAAACAATATCATAGTCATTTTTTTTTTAAGATTTTATTTATTTATTTGACAGAGAGATACACAGTGAGAGAGGGAACACAAGCAGGGGGTAGTGGGAGAGGGAGAAGCAGGCTCCCCGCCGAGCAGGGACCCCAATGCTGGGCTCGATCCCAGGACGCCGGGATCATGACCTGAGCCAAAGGCAGACGCTTAACACCTGAACCATCCAGGCACCCCGTCATAGTCATTTCTGTTACCAAATAAATTATCCGCTCTTTTCACTTCCTCCCTCCCTCCCTCTGTCCCTCTTCTACATTTTTCTCTAGCCTTAGAGATACTAAAATAAGTTATCTCTCCTCATTTTTCTGAGACATAGGCCAAAAACAATTTTAAATCTACCTAGCAATCAGGAACTAGGTCTACAACATGCATGAGTTCTGCAATTGGAAATAAACCCTAGAGTACCTTGAACCAGAAGAATCTTTGTGTTAAGAAAAATCTTCCTTTCAAGTGAGGGTATCACTTCAGGAATTAAGCTCCTGAAGAAATGAGGGAGGGAAAGAAAGATACTAGCTTTTCTAGACAAATCATGCAACTGGCAGTCAGTTGCTGACAAGACAATCTGATCACCCTTGCATTTGCTATCTTTATCTAGATAAAACTTTGTCATTGTATTTCTTTGGAACAAACATTTTCCCCTCTTATTTTATCTAGAAATGCTTACTTAGTTGCTTACTTTTTCCTGAAGGGAATGATGATACTTTGATATTTGCTAAATTTTTAGAAGAATTCTATCTGTAATTTATGTTTTGTTTGCTTGATTGTGTATGAATTCGTTTATTATAAATCTTGAACCTATATTAGATACTGTACTCTGAGATGTGGTTAAACTTTATATTTTTAACCATTACTAGTTAAAATACTTCGCTTGTGTAAAATGGGAAAACAAAAGCTAGTAAATTACATCTGGAAGCCCAAAAGATGCACTTTGAAATGTGTCTCCTATTTCTAAGACCCTCCTGTGTGAATTATTTACCCTGTCATCAATAGGCAGAGTTTACATTTCGTGTTGTGGAGATTGGTTAATGGGCGAGTTCTCAGAAAGTCTAGGGAAAGTGAGGATGTACAAAAGCCAGGCCAAAGCTGCTTGGAAAGAAATAGCCCAGATCTATGAGATAGCCTATCTACATACAAAGCAGTAAACAAGTATCTTGTTGCTGTTGAATACTTTGTAATAGCAGGTGATTTTATAGCTGTTCTAATCCAGGATTTTCAGTTTTACACTGGGCGAAAGCAGTGGAAGACTTGCTAGTCAATAGTCAAGGAACTAGCTACGAGAGTAAGAGGCAGAAAATAACGTAAGACAAACCCTTAACTCCTATAAAGGTTTTATCAGCCTTATATTAATACATAACTTGCTCAATCTGCTATCTCCAAATTTATCAGATAGAGATATCAGATAACAAATACCAGACACAGTAAAATTATTGGATACAGAAAGCAGAGTACCTTTTCATTTGTTTTCTTTCTTGTCCCTTTTAGCCAAAAGGGAAATTCTTAGTTTTTGCAGTATGTTATTTTATTTTGCATTTTGTTTGTATTCTGTTGCATTGTTTTGCATTCATTTAAACACTGAGAAGGGGCAGCTGGGTGGCTTAGTCAGTTGGACATCTGACTCTTGATTTTGGCTCGGATTGTGATCTCGGGGTTGTGGGATTGCGCCCCGCGTCTGGCTCTGTGCTCAGCGCAGTCTACTTGGGATTCTCTCTCTTCCTTGCCTTCTACTCCTCCCCTGGCTTATGAGCCCCCCCCGCAAAATAAGTGAATAAATAAAAAATCTTTAAACACTGAGAGAACAAAAATGTAGAACAGAAAAGGCATAAAGTTGGAGATTGTTTTCAGTAACACCAGTAATCACACCACTAGTCAAAAACAATAATTTGTGAATTTTTTGAATCTGAAATGCAGTAAGAAATTAAGTAAGCTGATTTGAAGATGAATTCTTGTTTTGAAAGCTGACTTGTGACTGATTCAACCATAATTTGAATTTAGCTTGGTAAAGCATTAAAGTAAGTTATATTCCATATCATATTTGTTTATCATAATTGAATGGTTATCACTTGTGATATTACATGCTTTGAACATTTTTCAGTTTCAACAACAAAAAATTGGCATTCAGGCACAGTAGTGATCTCTCATCTATGGGAGATAGGTTTCTGTGTATTGAGCCATTACTGAGATAACTTCAGATTAAAAGTGTATTTGAGGGGCGCCTGGGTGGCTCAGTCGGTTAAGCGGCTGCCTTCGGCTCAGGTCATGATCCCGGGGTCCTGGGATCGAGCCCCGCATCGGGCTCCCTGCTCAGCAGAGAGCCTGCTTCTTCTCCCTTTCCCTCTGCCTGCCGCTCTGCCTACTTGTGCTATCTCTCTGTCAAATAAATAAATTTAAAAAAAAATCTTTTAAAAAAAAAAAAGTGTATTTGAGATACGTGCTACTGCACATGTATGGGAGCTTTTGCAATTTAAAAGTGATGATATGTACTATAAGTGAATTTTTAAATTTTAACACATGTATATGTGCATGTATTTGTGGATGGCACACACATGTGTGGGCAGCCATAACCCAAGAAGTTGAATGACCTGTAGTAAGGCAAACATGAACTCTCTAGTCAGGAAAATCTCAAAAGAGATGGGAAGAAACATCTCCCTTTTTTTTAGTTTGTGATGATACATTTTAAAACTAATAGTGAAATATTTTAAACCCATGCAATTTTATTCATTTAGGTATTAAAATTAACAAAAGAAGAGTTTTATTCTCAGGCAGATCTGTTACCTAAAACCTCCAAAACA
Organism: Neomonachus schauinslandi; assembly: GCF_002201575.2. NCBI lineage: Eukaryota > Metazoa > Chordata > Mammalia > Carnivora > Phocidae > Neomonachus > Neomonachus schauinslandi. The sequence continues at coordinate 81,186,736 of NC_058403.1, read as the reverse complement.
TAATTAGATTACAGTTCAAAATCTGGCATTCTTGGACCATAACATATGTGTAGACAAATATTCCCTCAAATTTAAGAAAAGCTAATTTTACTGACTAAATATCCAATAATTGACATTGCTCCAAAAACCAGTTATTCATAAGCATTCTCTTAGGTTTATTTTTACTTGTGTGTTTATTTAAATAGGCCTTCTACATGAGTTTCCACTGTTATCTAACAGTTTCATTATATTATAAACTTTGTTACACATTTAAAAAATAAATGACATACGTATTTGAATACTTAAAATTTTCTGTTTGTTTTCTTAAACTTAAAAGTGAGGGTAAAGTTTATCCCTGTCAGTCTTTCACTTACCTTGTAAATAGTTCCTGCCTATTTAGAAAAATCTGTCTTGGGGAGCCTGGGTGGCTCAGTCGTTAAGTGTCTGCCTTCGGCTCAGGTCATGATCCCAGAGTGCTGGGATCGAGCCCCGCATTGGGCTCCCTGCTTGGCGGGAAGCCTGCGTTCCTCTCCCACCCCCCTGCTTGTGTTCCCTCTCTCGCTGTCTCTCTCTCTGTCAAATAAATAAATAAAATCTTGAAAAAAAGAAAAAAAGAAAAATCTGTCTTAATCCTGTATATAAAGTCTTAAGGCTGTAAACAATTTTCTTGTTAATTGTAATAACAACTTCATAAGGTTGTTGGGAGGTTTAAATTAAATCTGTATGAAGAATTTAGAAAGTTGGGGCACCTGAGTTGGGCATCCAACTCTTGGTTTCGGCTGGGGTAGTAATTTCATGGGTCGTCGAATCAAGCCTGGTGTTGGGCTCTGCACTGAGGGGAAGTCTGCTTGAGGATTCTCTCCCTCTGCCCCTCCCGCCTCAAATAAATAAATAGATCTTTTTATTGTTTTAAAGATTTACTTAATTTATTTGAGAAAGAGAGAGCAGGGGAGGGGCAGAGGGAGAGGGAAAGAATCTCAAGCAGACTGCCTGCTGAGCGCAGAGCCCCTTGTGGGGCTGGATCTCATGACCCTGAGATCATGACCTGAGCCAAAATCAAGAGTTGGTTGCTTAACCAACTGAGCCATCCAGGCACCCCAATAAATAAATCTTTAAAAAAGAGAGAGAATTTAGGGCGCCTGGGTGACTCAGTTGGTTAAGCGACTGCCTTCGGCTCAGGTCATGATCCTGGAGTCCCAGGATCGAGTCCCGCATCGGGCTCCCTGCTCAGCAGGGAGCCTGCTTCTGCCTCTGACCCTCCCCCCTCTCATGTGCTCTCTCTCTCTCTCTCTCTCATTCTCTCTCAAATAAATAAATAAAATCTTTAAAAAAAAAGAGAGAGAGAATTTAGAAAGTGCCAGGCACATGGCAAGCAGTTTTAAAAAAAGAAGGTTAGTGTTGTTCTGTTTTGTTTTTTAATGTGTATAAGGAAATACAGCCCCCATGGTATCGTCAAACCAGTTAATACCCAATTAGTACACAGATTTGGCTCTTAATAGTTCCTACAGCCTTACTTGGTAGATTTCCAAGAACTTCCTCAGTTTTTGCCAGAATTCTTAGAGGGAACCTAAATGACCCTTCTTCGGTCATTTTAGGACTTTTTAAATTCAAACAATCCACAAGAACACAGCAGGAATTTCCCTATTAGCATACTGTCTCTGAATCCCCACCTGGTGATTCCAAATGAAAAAAGTATTTGTTTTACTTGCACCTTTATTCCATTTGACTAATAAAATTGCTTGAATTTTTTTCTGACTTTACCTGCAAAATTAAGAGATGAAGAGAGGAATGGAAGAGAAAGGATTTTGTACATGCAAACATTTAGGTGTCCTTCAAATGTGATTACAACCAGGTACTTTGCCCTAACAATTAGAATAGCCTGCTGTACATCTGCCTAGGGAAAATCCTAACACCTGGACTTCAGAAAGATTAAGTGCTAATTTATATGAAGAGGTAGAAAACATTTAATAGAAACTTAAGTGGGAACTGTGCTATCCATACCAGTGTGGCATCATATCGCACATACTACCTTACTGTTTATCTTTTTGTGAATATGCTTTGTTGCAACTATATTAAAAAAAAAAAAACCTCAACAGCAACATCCAGTAATATCTTACATCTCTGAAAACCATAGGCCGAGCACAGTATCCTGACAATGGTAGGCACACAATAAATACTTGTTGATGATAGAAATGGAAGTGACAAAATTAAATACACTCAGTGAGGGAATTGATGAAAATTGGAAGTATCTAGTGAATATTGTAACTAGGGTATCTGGGTCATTAGAGTGATGAAAAAAGAAGGCAAATATAAGAATAAATCAGGGGGCACCTGGGTGGCTCAGTTGATTAAGCGTCTGCCTTTTACTCAGGTCATGATCCCAGGGTCTTGGGAATGAGCCCCTCATTGGGCTTCCTGCTCGTGGGGAGTCTGCTTGTCCCTCTCCCTCTGCCCCTCCCCCCCGACTTGTGTGCATGCACTCTCTCTTTCTCAAATAAATAAAATCTTTAAAAAAAGGATAAATCAGAATATGAAAGAGAATGTAATAGAACGAGTTGCTTCTTGGTTTTGTTTTGTTTTTTAAAGATTTTATTTATTTGACAGAGAGAGGCACAGCGAGAGAGGGAACACAAGCAGGGGGAGTGGGAGAGGGAGAAGCAGGCTTCCCGCCGAGCAGGGAGCCCGATGTGGGACTCATCCAGGACCCCTGAGATCATGACCTGAGCCGAAGGCAGACGCTTAACAGCTGAGCTGTTAAGGTTCTTGGTTTTGATAGTTCATATTTTCTAGCTTACTGTGTCACATAAGGATTCTAAAAATGGGGTACAATTTAATGTGTGATGGGTATACAAAATACAGGGTTTTTTTAAAGGATTTATTTTTAGAGACAGAGTGCAAGTGTGGGCACACGTGAGCAGGGGAGGGGCAGGAGGAGAGAATCTTTCAAGCAGACTCCCTGCTGAGCATGGAGCCTGCCCTGGCTCAATCTCAAGACCCATGAGATCATGATCTGAACTGAAACCAGGAGTCAGTGGCTTAACTGACAGGGCCATCCAGGAGCCCCACAAAACACAGTTCTAAATTAAGATTGTTAACTCTCAAGTCTCCATTTTGTTTGTGGCTGGTGAATGTAGGACAGCATTTCATTTGGGGGTTATCTTTGATGTTCTTAAGCATTCTTTAGGCTTAGTTAGGCCTGGATGTCTGACTGTTGAAATATTTCAGGGAGAAGCTGGGACCTTTAGAAGGAATTGTGTATGAGATTATGAGAGAATGGGAATAGTTGAGAGTTATTCTCAGTGCTCTTAAGCCAGTTACAGATACATTTTGGATCACATATTAATTTATGTAGATGTGAAAAGAGAGTAGCTGTGGAAGAACCACCTTAAAAATCAAAACTTAAAGAGAATTGATAGCCATAGCCCAGTGCCTCAATCCATTAGTTTACCTATTCATATTCATTTCTGAGAGAAGTTTGGGGATGTTTCTTATTAGTGAAAGGGAGAAGGGCATAGATACATGTGTTTTAAAGATCTGAAAACAAAATACTACATATTTATAGTGGAAATTGGGTGAAATAGAGGAAAACAAAAGATAAATAAATCACTTAACATTTTGGCATATATGCCTCCTTTTTTCTATCCCTAAGATACACTGATACAAAGTTTTTTCTATTTTGAGCATATGTTTTACCATCCGCTTTTCACTTACTATCTGACATACTTCCCTGTGTCATTAAATAGTCTACATAATTTTAAATGGCTGCATAGACTAAGATGCGGTATGGTTTAACTCATCTTCTATTGTAGGGCATTTAGATTTTTTTAAGTATTTTCTATTAATAGAGCATTGAACATCTCTGTAGATAAATCTTTCCACATATTCCAGATTATTTCCTTAGGATAGATTGCTAGAAATGGACTTGCTGGTCGAACAGTACACATTTTTTTTAAGTAATCTCTATACCCAACATGGGGCTTGAATTTACAAATACAAGATCAAGAGTCGCATCCTGTACTGACTGAGCCAGCCAGGTGCCCCAATACACATATTTTTAAAGGCTGCTGATAGATATAACTGAATTCCTCTCTCACAATATTATATTAAGGTAATAAACATTTATATTAGGAATCTGAATATAGTCAAATTCTTTGTCTTACAGCATTCAGACTTTACAGTCAGTAGATAAAACCCAGTTGTGTAAAAGGGGAGACAGGTTATTAGTAATTCAAAAAGTATATAATATCTTTGGGGGGGGTGGGCTTAAGGAGTACTATGGCAGATTGTACCCATAATGCAAATTTTTATTTATCAATTCTTATTAAAATGAGATAGTACTCTATACTCCACATAAGATAAATATATATATAAGATATATATATATGAATTTGTTGTAATGTTTACATAAAATGAGACTATGTAGTCTGAGTGCTGAATTTTTTATATATTGAAATGTTTACCTTTTTTTTTCTACTTTTAGCCACATAAAGAAGATCCTTAACATTTCTCAACAATTATATAGTCAACTGATGTAACAATGGTACTAATATTGGGACGAAGACTAAACAGAGAGGATCTTGGGGTGCGTGATTCCCCAGCAACTAAGCGTAAAGTTTTTGAAATGGACCCTAAATCTCTGACAGGCCATGAGTTTTTTGACTTCTCCTCAGGATCATCCCATGCTGAAAACATACTCCAGATATTCAATGAATTCCGAGACAGCCGCTTATTCACAGACGTCATCATTTGTGTGGAAGGCAAAGAATTTCCTTGCCATAGAGCTGTTCTCTCAGCCTGTAGTAGCTACTTCAGAGCTATGTTTTGTAATGACCACAGAGAAAGCCGAGAAATGTTGGTTGAGATCAATGGTATTTTAGCTGAAGCTATGGAATGTTTTTTGCAGTATGTTTATACTGGAAAGGTAAAGATCACTACAGAGAATGTACAGTATCTCTTTGAAACATCAAGCCTCTTTCAGATTAGTGTTCTCCGTGATGCTTGTGCCAAGTTCTTAGAGGAACAACTTGATCCTTGTAACTGCTTAGGAATCCAGCGCTTTGCTGATACTCATTCTCTCAAAACACTCTTCACAAAATGCAAGAATTTTGCATTACAGACTTTTGAAGATGTGTCGCAGCATGAAGAGTTTCTTGAGCTTGACAAAGATGAACTTATTGATTATATTTGTAGTGATGAACTTGTTATTGGTAAAGAGGAGATGGTTTTTGAAGCCGTCATGCGTTGGGTCTATCGTGCTGTTGATCTGAGAAGACCACTGTTACATGAGCTCCTGACACATGTGAGACTCCCTCTGTTGCATCCCAACTACTTTGTCCAAACAGTTGAGGTGGACCAATTGATCCAGAATTCTCCTGAGTGTTATCAGCTATTGCACGAAGCAAGACGGTACCACATACTTGGGAATGAAATGATGTCCCCAAGGACTAGGCCACGCAGGTGAGAAAACTGTTTATAAATGAACTACAACATAATTAACAAAAGTTTTTATTTTTAAAATATTTTTAAACCTCCTGAGTGAAATCTCAGTGTAGTCATTTATATGTATTGTCTACATGTGGCTTTCCATAATTTAAGATTTGTTTTGGATTATGTAAATCATTAAAATGTCTCTCCCCCTCAAAAAAAATTTTTTTTTAAAGTCTTTGCCAGTGAACACTAGATTCAGCAGTATCATTCTTTGTTATTCTGAGCTATGAAAGGGTATTGCAAAGGGTCTTTGCAACTGTGAACATCTCAACATATTTCTGCTTATTTCTCTTAATCTTTTCTCTTAATCTCTAATCATTCCACTTTTCTTTCCAAAGAGTCTTTGGATATAAAGTAGACTAAAGATTTTGGTAGACTCTCGGGCGCCTGGTGGCTCACTTGGTTAGGCAACTGCCTTCGGCTCAGGTCACGATCCCAGGGTCCTGGGATCAAGTCCCACATTGGGCTCCCCCTGCTCTGTAGGGAGCCTGCTTCTCCCTGTGCCTCTGCCTGCCACTCCCACTGCTTGTGCTCTCTCTCTCTCTGTCAAATGAATAAATAAAATCCTAAAAAAAAAAAAAAAAAACTTTGGTAGACTCTCTTGTACTGCCTCTACATATAAAAAACAATTGGGGGCGCCTGGGTGGCTCAGTTGGTTAAGCGACTGCCTTCGGCTCAGGTCATGATCCTGGAGTCCCGGGATCGGGTCCCGCATCGGGCTCCCTGCTCGGCGGGGAGTCTGCTTCTCCCTCTGACCCTCCTCCCTCTCATGCTCTCTGTCTCTCATTCTCTCTCTCTCAAATAAATAAATAAAATCTTTAAAAAAAAAAAAACAATTGGTAGGGGTGCCCAGTTGGCTCAGTTGGTTAAGTGTCTGACTCTTGATTTCAGCTCAGGTCATGAACTCAAGCCCTGCATTGGGCTCTGCACTCAGTGGGAGTCTGCTTGAGATTCTCTCTCTCTCAGATAAATAAATAAATCTTTAAAAAAAAAAAATTGGCAAATTCACAGACTTCCTTTTTACCTAGCAGACAACTTGAAATATAAAGGTGAAGTAAGTAAGCTGATATATATTGAGTAGATTCTTTTTTTTTTTTTTTTTAAGATTTTATTTATTTGACAGAGAGAGGCAGTGAGAGCGGGAACACAAGCAGGGGGAGTGGGAGAGGGAGAAGCAGGCTTCCCACCGAGCAGGGAGCCCAATGCGGGGCTCAATCCCAGGACCCTAGGATCATGACCTGAGCCGAAGGCAGATGCTTAACGACTGAGCCACCCAGGTGCCCCTATTGAGTGGATTCTTGATGTAAAATCCAGGTTTCAGATCTCTTCTCATTGTCACAGTAATTTAATGTCAATCTTAATTTTTTAAATTTTTTTCTGATTATAAAAATTATATCATCATTAGAGAGAATTTGGAAAACATATTTAGAGGTAGGAATTCAATTCAGTATTACACTTGTATCTTCTTATAGTGCATTATTTCATTAAAACATACAGATTTTAATTTATAAGCTATAGGAAAATAATATCCATGTCTTAATAATTGAAGGAATAATATTAAATGTACTATACTGTGAATAAGCAAGAAATGGCTATTGTGAGAAATATAGTAAAGAATCTTGCAGGGCGCCTGGGTGGCTCAGTCAGTTAAGCGTCTGCCTTCTGCTCAGGTCATGATCCCAGGGTCCTGGGATCAAGTCCCACATCAGGCTCCTTGCTCATCAGGGAGCCTGCTTCTCCCTCTGCCTGCTGCTTCCCCTGCTTGTGCTCTTTCTCTTGCTGTGTCTTTCTGATAAATAAATAAATAAAATCTTTTTTAAAAAATCTAATATTTTTCTAACAAAGCTAATTTTTTTAAATTGTGGTTAAAAAACGAATAGCATAAATTTATCATCTTAACCAATTTTAATAATTGTACCACTCAGTAGTGTTAAATATATTCACATTGTTATAAAACTGGTATTTACTTTTATTTTCTCATATCATCTCCACTTTTCCTATAAATTTACTAGAGCATAGCTCTCAAACCAAAATTTTAGCTTTGATTTTGATTATTATTGTTTTGGGATATGATTAAAATTCAGCATATGATGAGATAGCATGTCTTTAAAATCTAGTTTGAACATAGCAAGATTTAATCTGTTTCCTCATATGTAAAGTGAGAATGATGATAAATAGTACCTATCTCACAGGTTCTGCCATTGAAACTATTAAATGCAATAATCCTTAAGGTACTCATCATCAAAAGTGGTGTAGAGAAGTACTTAAAAATTATTAGCTATTATTATTTATATAGTGTAGTGTAGGTTTGACCCACTTAAGAAAACTCCCAGGGGTGCCTGCTTGGCGTGGTTGGTTAAGAGTTCGATCCTTGGTTTCGGCTCAGGTCCTATATCAAGGTCTTGAGATCAAGCCCCGAGTGGGGCTCCTCTCTTAGCTCAGGGTTTGCTTAAGACTCTCTCTCCCTCTCCCTCTGCACCCCCTACTTGTGCACTCACATGTGTGTGCACGTGCGCACTCTCAAATAAATAAATCTTTAAAGAAGACTCCCAGTACTTGACAGTCTGAACTTTTTATAAATTGGATACAGTATTGGGTTAATTATTATTATAAAAAATTAATACTTCTTTGTATTTAGGGTTAGAGTACATTTTTTTCTTCAAAGTCAACTGAATTTAGTGAACAGTAACAATTGCTTTGTAAGAAAGAAGTATATTTGACCCTTTCAGTTTTTTAACAAGGAACAAAAAACAGAATTTTATTATATAAATATACTAATTTTTTAAGTCATTATTTTTTTTTAAGTACTATTAAGTACTACTGACCCTGCTCCCTCTCATGCTCTCTGTCTCTCATTCTCTCTCTCGCAAATAAATAAAATCTTAAAAAAAAAAAAAAATGGGGCGCCTGGGTGGCTCAGTTGGTTAAGCGACTGCCTTCGGCCCAGGTCATGATCCTGGAGTCCCGGGATCGAGTCCCGCATCGGGCTCCCTGCTTGGCGGGGAGTCTGCTTCTCCCTCTGACCCTCCTCCCTCTCATGCTCTCTGTCTCTCATTCTCTCTCTCTCAAATAAATAAATAAAATCTTTAAAAAAAAAAAAGTGAAATCCAAGGTTCTTTTTTTTTTAACTTTTTTTTTTTTAAGATTTTATTTATTTATTCATGAGAGACACAGAGAGAGAGAGAGAGAAGCAGAGGGAGAAGCAGGCTTCCCACTAAGCAGGGAGCCCAATGCGGGACTCGATCCCAGGACCCTGGGATCATGACCTGAGCCGAAGGCAGACGCTTAACCATCTGAGCCACCCAGGCGCCCAAGACCAAGGTTCTTAAATGTATTGATTAAGAATGCTGAACAGCGGGAGCTTGGGTGGCTCAGTCAGTTAAGCTCTGCCTTCAGCTCAGGTCATGATCTCAGGGTCCTGGGATTGAGTCCCACATCAGGCTCCCTGCTCAGCGGGAAGTCTGCTTCTCCCTCTGCCCCTTCCCCCTGCTTGCTTGCTCTCTCTTGCTCTCTCTCAAATAAATAAATAAAATCTTGAAAAGAATGTTGAACAGCTTTGGGACTGTTCAGAACTTTTCTGGACACATAGTATCCCTCCAAGGGGAAAATAGTGTATTTTTTCAAAGAGACTCCCCTTACAGCAGACAGAATGGCTTTGGGTCAAATAGGGCTAATAATAACTTTCCAGCATATATCTCCTATATACGCATAGGATTAGAATTAGGGACCAAGGGTTGTATGTTGTAAAATCAAATAAGTTATTTGTTATTAACATTATTTATAAAAATATGACGTAAATGAAATCAGATTGCAGTCTAAAGGTAATTAGCCTTAGATAATACATAGATAATTTTCCAATTCCCTTAATTATTTAATTTGTAAAAATGTATTTTATATCCAATTTTTAAGGGAATCAATCCATTTCATACAGTGAAACACATCTATATGTAAGATTTCAATGTCATCTTTCTTTAGGAGGTAAGTAGGAAAAAAACAAACCGTAGTTATATTGAGTTTACAGACTATTGTAAATATAATAGAAGATATTTATGTAGCCATTGTATAAGGAGTATAAAGAGAAATCCTTTATTTTACAACTCTACCATCACCTGTTCCTTCTATTCCTTCACTTACCTGTTACTGCATATTAATACCAATCACTAGGAATTTCATTATCTGAACAATGTGTATTGTTTTTCAGGTTCTCATCTTTCTGAGAAACTCCAAACTTCTTTGAAAGAGGAGTGATGTCTCCACTTCAACTGCAGTTCACTCCTCTGACTTCCCCTCCAGTCACTTGACTGAAACTCCTCTCAGTCAGGTCATCACTGACCTTCTATTTGTTATTTGTTAGCCTCTTTTCAGTCTTTATTCACCTTGATTTCTCTTTAGGATTTGACTTTATCAGTTGCTTTACTTTTTCTTGAAATTCCTCCATTAGCTTCTGGAACACCATTTTCCTCATGGTCCTCTTCTCCAGCTGCTCTTTTTCCATTTGATGGTTCTATATCTGGCCTTTGAAATGTTGATAATCCCCTCGGTTCACACCTCTCTGTTTTGCCTTACATCACATCTTCCTAGATGATCTCATCTACTCTCTTGATTTTAATTACCATACATGCTATTGACTAGCAAACCTATAACTCCAGCCCAGACTTTTCTCTTTCATTTATTCACCCATTCATTCAGCCGATTTATTTGTTTGCTTATTTTTACCTCAGGATGCATCTTTAAAACAATAACATAGGCTAAATAACATCCCACTTGAAGTTAATATTTCTTTCATATTAACTAATACCCACTGTGTATTCATATTCCCCAGTCTTTTCCAAACTGTTCTTTAATGAACCTTGATCCGATCCAGTACCGCTCATTGCATCTGGTTATTCCCATGAAGTCTCTTATTCCAGAACAGTTTCTTTTTCATGATTTTGTTGATGGGCAAGTTGTCCAGAAAATATTCCACCTTCTGTATTAGGTTGCTTCCTTATGCTGTCACTTAGCTGAATTTAGCTATGTTTTCTGGAAACTGGAAGTTAGCTCAACAAGCTTCCACTTGATGGAGACAAGTTAAATATTTTTGGCTAGAGTTCATCCTAGGTAATGTGTATATTGTATTGCATCACATTAGGAGACACAGCATATCTGGTGGTCCCACCATTAGTGATGCAAAGATTAACTCGGATTAGGGTGATAACAGTCTGTTTCCACCATTGTTCAGTTAGGTTATAGTCCTCCCATCAGCCAGGATGTCTTCAGGGAGTGTTCTCCAGAGTTCAGTCCATACTGAATATTCTACCTATATATACCCACATGTCTCTTAAATAAGAAAGAAAGAAGAAAGAAAACTCCAACATACATTGTATTAAAAACAGAGTATGATAACGGGTACCTAAAAAGAGGATAAGGACCAATCTAAGAGCACAGAAGCTTTGGTAATCTGCACTACCAGTTGTAAACCCTCGGGAGAAAAAACAGTAGAGACCAATCATAGGAGTAAAGCTTAGGAATAGTTGTCTTTTTATTAATATATATGATGCAGCTTGAAATCTCTGTACTACTACATAATGACTACTTTTTAATAAATGACAAGTGCAAGTATCATGATGTGTTCAGAGTACTGGCTTCAGAATCAGGTCTGGACTGGGATTTGGCTCTATACAAATAGTTAATACCATGACCTTAGGCAAAACATTTTAACTTCTCTATCAATTTTCTCATTTGTAAAATAAGCGTAATACCACCTCGTAAGATTGTGAGGATTGGAAATAGATATGAAAAGTACATAACCTAGTATTATACACAAAAACGCACAATAAAAATTTTTGCTGGTTTCATGAAGAAAATAATCAAAATTCATTGTAAATTTGTGCTCTGCTTTTACAGAATAGGAAATGTGGTTTGAAAGACAGATATGCTTGATATCAAATAGTTTAAGAATAGTTTGTTCATGGGCGCCCGGGTGGCTCAGTTGGTTAAGCGACTGCCTTCGGCTCAAGTCATGATCCCGGAGTCCCTGGATCGAGTCCCGCATCGGGCTCCCTGCTCGGCAGGGAGTCTGCTTCTCCCTCTGACCCTCCCCCCTCTCATGTGCTCTCTCTCACAAATAAATAAATAAAATCTTTAAAAAAAAAAAAGAATAGTTTGTTCATGTCTATGGAAAAAATTGATGCTCTTCGCCACATTCCATTGAGCAATAGAGATAGCTAAGATTTAATAAGCTTGTCATTTTAAGGTTGGAATTAGTTAATTAAGTACTTTTCTAAAAACTTTCTACTACCTCTTGTCTAACAATCAGTTACTACATAATGAAAATTATGTCCATAATGAAGACAAAGTTCAAATTCCTATTGCAAACCAATAAAAACATGAAGATAATGATTAAGATTTTTAAAAAAGATTTTATTTATTTATTTGACAGAGAGAGCACAAGCAGGGGGAGCAGCAGGTAGAGGGAGAAGCAGGCTCCCCGCCAAGCAGGGAGCCTGAGGTGGGGCTCGATCCCAGGATCCTGGGATCATGACCTGAGCCGAAGGCAGACGCTTAACCGACTGAGCCACCCAGGTGTCCCTCATTCTTATTTTTAACTCAAACATTTTTCATGAAAGTATACATGTAAGTCTCCATCCACCTGATCCTTTATAGATCAGTTCTCCCCAAAGGATACCACTGTTAACCAGTTTTTTGAACTCTTTAAAAATATTCTTTGTGTGTGTATATATTCTAGGTATATGTATATACACACACATACTTCCCTGCTTTTTTTTTATACACTCAGTTCTGTGCGTTGTTTTTATCATTTATAAGTATCTTGGAGGTTATTCCACATCGGCACATACAGATCTTTAAGCCAGTCTGTTCAGCATATTCTTTTTTTTTTTTTTTTAAGATTTTATTTATTTATTTGACAGAGAGCGAGAGAGGGAACACAAGCAAGGGGAGTGGGAGAGGGAGAAGCAGGCCACCCGTGGATCAGGGAGCCCGATGTAGCGCTCGATCCCAGGACCCTGGGATCATGACCTGAGCCGAAGGCAAATGCTTAATGACTGAGCCACCCAGGCGCCCCTAGCATATTCTTTTACTATGGACAGATCACTAAGTGGGAAGCCAAAGTTTTCAAAGGTTGTTTGGCAAGCATGGAATCCAAACAAAGGGAGTTAGTAGATCTTTAGAACAGGAGTCCTCTCAGCTAGTATAGCTTGAGGAAGTCTCACCCACCATAAAAATATTCTTACCAAAGAACCAGTAATGTTCAAGTTAGCTAAGCTAAGATTCTCTCTCCCTTAGACAAGTACTTGAATGGGCACAGGAGATGTTTGCCTTTGTGATTATTTACTTTTTCATTCATTTACTTATTGCTTCTATGATTAACCAATCCCTCTTTTGATACATAGTTCTTTCTTTAGATATATTAATACATTGAGTTTAGTAACTATCATACCTTACAGACTAGTGAGCCAGGTGGTCTCTTTAGGGCTTTAAGTCTCATATCTCTATTTTAGTTAATTATTTTGTTTGATAGCTCAGTTTTCAGGTATTTTTGAGTCTTGGAATGATCAATAGATTATATTACTAATATCATTCCCTTCTTTCTTCCAATTTCCTACTATATGTAAACACTGCCTTTCCTATTGTGCTTTTTAAATACGTTCAGTTATTCTTCCCAGGAGCCATTAACCATTCCCAGTGACTCCTTTTATTGGTGAGAATTAGTTTAGCCTATCTCTGGCATATTTGGCATTAATAATAAGTAGGTCTGTTATTTCACCCAACAAGTCCTGTATTTTGCCTTTTGAGATTCTTTTTTTTTTTTTTTAAGATTTTTTTAAATTTGGGGCGCCTGGATGGCTCAGTCGTTAAGTGTCTGCCTTCAGCTCAGGTCGTGATCACAGGGTCCTGGGATCAAGTGCCTCATCGGGCTCCCTGCTCAGCGGGAAGCCTGCTTCTCCTTCTCCCACTCCCCCTGCTTGTGTTGCCTCTCCCACTGTGTCTCTCTGTCAAATAAATAAAATCTGTTAAAAAAAATCTTTTTTTTATTTATTTATTTGAGAGAGCACGAGCAGGGGGAGGGGCAGAGGGAGAGAATTATTTTATCTTTCACATAAATCAAAGAATGTAATCTTTTAATTTGATCTTTTCTTAAATTCATGATAAAAGAGGATGATGATTTTTTAAAAATAATATTTGCCATAGTAAAAAAAAGGATAATTTAGTTGTCATACTTTCCCAGGAACAAATGGTAAGATTTAATACTAAAACAGCAAATATTTGTTATTTTATCACGGCAGAATCAGGATTTTCACTTTAAAGCATTAATAAAATAATGTTCACTCTAAAAAATAGGTTGAATAGGGTATCCAGACTTTTATTCATCCTGTACTATCATCTTGACTGCCTTTTTGTTCCAGTTGCCATTATCAGCTGTAGTAACTTACTTCCGTTAAGGCAGTCATCTCCCTGCCTTAGATAAAAATTTTTCCAAGCTCAAGAAATAAAAAATAACTTTTAAAAAAGATTTATTTATTTTAGAGAGAGAGCCCTCACACAAGCAGGAAGAGGGGGAGAGGGAGAGAAACTCAAGCAGACTCCCCACTGAGCTGGGAGCACGATGCCAGGCTTGATCCCACAACCCTGAGATCATGACCTGAGCCAAGACCAGGAGTCAGCCACTTAACTGACTGAGCCACCCAGGCGTCCCTAAAAATAACTTCTGGATTAACAGTCTCTAATGGGAACACCAGACTTGTCTCTAATTAAGTTAAAAGCCATTTGGTTGCAAATAAGACCTTCAGTACAGGTAAAACTACTAGTTTGTTGATCCTTTCAGATAAAAATACATTTCCATAGACACTGAAATGATCCTTTACTTAGTGGGACTAATTGTTTTAGCCATTAGTTTTTGGTGCTATTTTCTCTTCTTATTCCAAGGTACAAAAAGAGACAATATATGTTTATTAGGCTAAGAAGTCTTGAAAAAAGCAAGCAAGTTTAAGCAAAGAGAAACTGTAAAATAAATCATATTTTGGGACACCTGAGTGGCTCAGTTGGTTAAGTGTCTGACTCTTGATTTTGGCTTAGGTCATGATCTCAGGGTTTGAGATTGAACCCCACGTTGAGCCCCATGCAGGGTGTGGATCCTGCTTAAGATTCTCTCTCTCTGACCCCCCCACCCGTGATGCCACTTCTGCTCTCTCTCTGTCTCTTAAAAAAAATAAAAAATAGGGGCGCCTGGGTGGCTCAGTCATAAAGCGTCTGCCTTCAGCTCAGGTCATGATCCCAGCATCTTGGGTTCGAGCCCCACATCGGGCTCCCTGCTCCGCGGGAAGCCTGTTTCTCCCTCTCCCATTCCCCCTGCTTGTGTTCCCTCTCTCGCTGTGTCTCTGTCAAATAAATAAATAAAATCTTTAAAAAAATAAAATGTTATAAGGAAAGTGTATAAAACACAGTTCTATAATATATAATAGTTACCTTGATTTTATATTAAAATAATTGGGGGTGGTTGAACCCCAGTGACAGTATTTAGCAGCTTTTGTTTTGATCAATCAATAAGTAAGGAAAATCACATGGATTTGTTTTAGAGGTATTTGAAGTGTAATTTTAGGAAATGGTAATTTTAGGAAATGATACTTTTATGGAAAGCAGGGTAAGTTAATAGTTATACCAAGTATCTGCTGTTATTCTGTATTTACTTTAATAGTTTCATTTTAGAATTATTTGGAAAATAGTATTGATAATATTTCAGTCCTTCTGATAATGTCTAACTATATACTAGATTAGGGTTATATGATTTTCTGGGTTCCTAAAAGTAATTTTTATTACATCTCTGAATAGGATTCTTTTCTACAATATATTTTTCTGATTTTATAATGGAAAAGTATGCCTGGCATGGAACAGGTGAATGATTATTAGTTGGAAAAGCTATGAGTAAATGTAGCTAGAAATAGTATCTGTGTTAAAGTGACATACCAGTATTACTTAATTTTGTTTTTTTTTTTCCTAGTGTAATTGTGAAACATCATACTGACTAAAACTACAAATCAGTCTTCTGATGTGGTCTTTTTTCCGTCCACATTTAAGTTAAGAGAAGAGGGATTGTTAGCATTTTGCTTCATGAGATCAAAATTGTAACAACCATAAAATGTAGTTACAGGACCTTTTTCATTTCAGTTATATTTGTGAAAAAATATAAAAGCCAAATAATTTTAAAATTCCAAACTTTCTATTGAGCCTTATGAATAACAACAAAGAACTTGAATAAGCTTTTAGTTTTTCCTGTATCTATCTTAAATTTAAACTATAAAATAAAAGAAGTCCATGATAACATAAACCTTAGGATTCTCTTAGTGCTCTAAATGTTGTTTTTTTTCCACTCTAAAAATAATCCATGTTCATTATCATTTTGAAAATTTGTGTTGATAGAAAGAAGGAAGCCGCAGTATCCAGAGATAACCATCATTAGCACTTTGGTATATTCTTTCCAGACACAGTTTTTACATAGTATTGATCAGACCTTCTGTACAATTTTTTGTCTTGCTTTTTTTCCTTTAACATTCTTTGTTATAAACTCTGTTAACACTTTAAGGACTGCTTGGTGTTTTGATTTGGATTACTTTCACGTACTTAACTTTAAAAAATTATTTTAAAAAATAGATTCCGAACAAATACATACACTCCTTTAAAGGGTACTTAGATTATACTATGAATTAGTTTTTTTAGAACTAGCAATATGGGGTGCTTGGGTGGCTCAGTATGGTAAGCGTCTGACTTCAGCTCAGATCATGATCTCGGGGTCTTGGGGTCAAGCCCCTGCATTGGGCTCCCTGCTCAGCAGGAGTCTGCTTGTCCCTCCCCCTCTGCCCGTCCTCCTGCTCTTGCTCTCTTTCTCTTAAATAAATAAATAAATAAAATCTTAAAAAAAAAAAAAAAGAACTAGCAATCTGATGAAAAATCACTATTTTCCTATATTATCTTACCTTAGTATGGTTATATATATCTGAATTACTGCAAAACTGCATTTGAAAGTCATCCTTACTATTCCCAGGATTCCAGTTGAGTTAGGTAGGATCTTTGGACTGCTTTACAATTTTTAGGGCAAAACTCAAAGAAAAAAAATACCCATAGAAATTTTCTGTGGAAAATGATGTCACTAAAACCCCTTGCAAATGTTCTCAAAGTCATTGGCAGCCTGTATTATTTGGCACATGCTCAGAGAATAAACTTAACTGTTTACTTTATAATAATGTTCTACTTTCTTTATGTTAATGGTATGTTTTTAGAGTTTTCAACAATCTTGAGTGTATTTTATTATTTATACATTCTTATAATAATTATTTTAGGTCAACTGGCTATTCTGAGGTGATAGTTGTCGTTGGAGGCTGTGAACGGGTTGGAGGATTTAATCTTCCATACACTGAGTGCTATGATCCTGTGACAGGAGAATGGAAGTCTTTGGCTAAGCTTCCAGAATTTACCAAATCAGAGTATGCAGTCTGTGCTCTAAGGAATGACATTCTTGTTTCAGGTAATTAGAGAATTATTACAGTAGCTACTTTTAATGTGAACACAGCTTGGCTGTTTTAAACAATAGTAGTGTCTCAGGAGAAAATATGAAAGTGAACATACCCACTTTCAGCAGAAAGTATTTGTTATACAACAAATAAAACTGAGAATGATTTTTTGCTCTTAAAAGCAGGCTCAAGATGATCCAGAATGATTTATAAAAGATCCACCAGAAAAATGCCTTTAATTGTCAAATTTTAAATGATCTCAAGTGCATATAGGATATGGTATAATTTTTAGAACTTTTACCTGTTAGCTTTGTTTTAAGGAACACAGTGAAGTATGCAAAGTGAAAATTACTCATAGAATTAATTAAGCATCTCTGGTCCACCCAGGTTTTCTGAAATTCTCCCCAAAGTTTATGAAATAAGATTTCCCTTAACTTGAACTTCTTTTATGTGATGTTACATCTAAAATCTGAGACAATAAAATGACAGACTTATACAAAGTATAACTACATTATCAATGGTTTTGAGTCTGTTATTTGGTTAATAATTTTATCAGCTTTCGAGTTACTCTATTACTACATGTTGAACAATATAACAACACACACTTTATTTTGTACAATGGTATGCTTTTGAAAAAAATGGGTGATTTTTTAAAAATCTTTTTAAAATTTTGTTGTTTGGGTGCTTCTGATGTCTGATTCAAATCAATAGTCTTACACATTTGTAAAATTCATATTCTGCATTTTATTATTTGGGGCCTATAATTCTCAAGATCACAGTCGGCAAAGTTTAAATCTGCTCTGTAGAACTGTTTCCATTAAGCTCTAAGATGGTCCTTTTTCATTTATTGAACTGAATTCACAAATTCTTAGATGGGATGAGTAACTCCCATGTTATAATATATCTATGCCTTGAGCATAAATCCCTTGGTGATATACATATTATTATGTGTACATTGTTTTGCATTTAAAGGTGGAAGAATCAATGGCCGTGATGTGTGGATTTATAACTCACAGCTAAATATTTGGATCAGAGTTGCTTCTCTAAATAAAGGCAGATGGCGTCACAAAATGGCTGTCCTCCTTGGTAAAGTAAGAGAAACCACTTTTTACTACTATTGCTGGCACATTTCCAAAATAAATACCACAGTTGAATCCTTCATCTCACTGTCTGGGTATTTTGGATTCAAATTGTATTTCCTTCCATTTCTAACCTCAATAGATAAACTGAAGGTATAAACAATTTGACACTGTACTTTTGAATGGATACTTTGTTCTCCCAATTTGGAATTTGTGGCAGTGCAGCACATTTCTCTTTTCATGCTCCATTGGAGTCTGAATGCCTAAGAAGCATTGGAAAATAAAGGAGTTACATCAAGTACAAAAACAGGCCGATGTCTAATCCAAGCAATCATTTTCCCTTTACTGACTTCGGCAGTCAGGCAGAGATATATTTATCTAGACTGATGTTATTTTTTTTCTTTATGCAAGTTCGGGACAAAATAAATTTAAAATAGTGTTAAAATAAATTCACCAATGTATTTTATTTTTTTATTTATTTTTTATCTTTAGATTTTATTTATTTGAGAGAGAGAGACAGAAATAGTGAGAGAGAGAGAGAGCACAAGTGGGGAGGAGAGGGAGAAGCAGGCTCCCCATAGAGCAGGGAGCCCGATGCAGGACTTGATCCCAGGACCCTGAGATCATGACCTGAGCCGAAGGCAGACGCTTAACCGACTGAGCCACCCAGGCGCCCTCACCAATATTTTTTAAAGAAAATTGATTATTGACTGCAGCTAATAAATATTTAAAAATATATAATTTGGGGGGCGCTTGAGTGGCTCAGTTGGTTAAGCGTCCGACTCTTGATCTCAGCTCAGGTCTTCATCCTCAGGGTTCAAGCCCCGTGTTGGGTTCCATGCTGGTCATGGAACCTACTTTAAAAAAATAAATAAATAAATGTATGTTGGTCCTGAACCATTCTCTGTCCTTAGGAACCTGAGAAACACTTGTGGACTACTGGTTTCCAAACTTTTTAAAAGCAGCCACACCTTCTTTTTTAAAGTTAAAAAAGTTAAATCTAATATAAAAAGCCATTACACAGATAAAAATACAGCAGTATGCCAAGGGCTCTTTAGCTTTTCTTTGCCTCCATCTCTCTTAGCTCCTTCAAAGCTACCATAAATTAATGAGCAGTCTGAATAAAAGCAGCATACTTGCTTGCACATGTATTTCTGACTGGTTCCCTGATACCCCCTTCTAAAAAGATTGTTGCCTTTTGGGCCCTCGCGGAGACATTTTAGAGCAACCAGTGAGAAAACAGAACTGCTCTAATAGAAACAGAGATGGTGCAGGAACCCTTCCCAATCAGCCTCTCATCAGCCCTGGTCTGTTTCCCCATAGAGGCTTCTTGAAATTTCTATACTACAGAATATTAGAGTTTCTCAAAGCACAGTTTTGAAAGCTACTGTTAATTCCTAAGGATATTGATCTATTGTGCTGCTGCTATCAACAAGGTCAGTGAAATAATGAGGACCTTGGGATAGATGTAATGGAAATAAAATACTAATTCTAAAAAAAAAAAATTAAAATAAAATAAAATGCTAATTCTATTTGGATATTTTCCAAAATCACTAGTTTGCCAGTAATTACTATATTATATATAGTTTTGGTAGCCATGCCTCAAGAATGATAAAATATTACTGAAAGGGACAGCTAAAATATTCAAGGGGTTGGAAAGAGAAGAGATCTGACTTTAAAAAAATTGTAATTATTTTGCCTGAAAGTACAAAGGCAAATGCATATGACTTATGTCTCAAATATCATGTATGGATTGGTGAACACAAATTTATTTGACAAATGTTAGTATACCTGGCTTGAAGTTACTTAAAACTTAGAAGCAGTAAATCAAGACATGAAAGGAATCTTTCCTACCTTACATAGCAAGTACTCACATCATGGAAACTGTTACCCTAAAAAAATTACAATATAAACTGAATTCAAACCTATAAAAGTATTTAAATTTATAAATGGTCTCTATTTAAAAAACCTAGGTAAGATGATTTGGAATAGAGAATCTGAGAGTAGGAAGGAATCGTAGAGAAAATTTCGTGTAACTTTTTCAATTTATAAAGAAACCTAATTCAAAGAGATCAGTCACTTGCCCAAGGTTACACAGAAAGTGATAAAGCTGGGGCAAAGCAAAGTTCAGGATTTTCTTAATCTAGAGTCCTTTCATCTTGGTGCCCACAACATATATTTTTAATTTATGCATGCAGGAGAATGGTAAAAAGTTTAATCCTCAAAATTATGTGATAGGTACTATTACTGTGTACATTTTTATTGAGGAAACAAAGACTGACTCTCAGAGGGTAAGTAAACTGCCCAAGGTTTACATTTCATAGCAATGCTAGATATTGAACCCTGCCTCTCCTGCCTTCAAAGCCATGCCCTTAATTGCTACATTGTGCCACAGTTTCCATATACTCTTCCAGCTGGGTGACCTTGAGTAAGTTACTTAACCGCTCTGAACTTCATAGTGTTTGGAGAACAAACCCACCAAGAGATCATTTTAACATAATATGAGAAGTGCAACATTGAAATACAAAATAGCATTGGCTGCTCAAGAAATTTGGAGGAGTACAGAAAGATAAATTGTGGACAGACTTGAATGTTGGTATATGAAGTTTGGCCTTGACCACTTAGGCATCTGCTGTTGAACTATTAAAAGGAGTTGATGAAGTATTTTAGGAAGATGAATCTGTGGTTGAGGGAGCACAAGAGTGGAGACCAGGAGATTAATTGAGAAGTCTAAAATGGTATGGATCCTGAAGTAGGATAGTGGCAAAGGGAAACAAAAGGAAGGGACAGATGTGAGATGCTATGAAAGAAGACTCAGTGGGACTTAATAGTTATTTAGATATGGAGGGAAGAATTGATAATGACTGTTGATAAAGGAATTGTGCATGTTAAACTGAAAAACCTCTTTTAAGTTAAAGTTTCTTGTGTATCTCATGATTCTTAATGGGTTATCGGCATATAGGTCATTTAATAAATGGCTTGTTGATTAGTTCAGCTGTCACATAAAGACACTAATTTGTCTGCCTTCCTCATATTGTGGAAGCCCTTTGAAATATATAGTATAGAGTTCATTATGTGTCAGGTACCTTGCTAAGCACAGTAGATAACTAAAATGAAAAACAAGATAGGCACTGCCCTCAGTGATCTTACAGTCTAGTATTCCTTATCTAATATTTTAGTTTTATAGCTTTATTACTTTATAATAGTCAAACATTTTCATCATCCATGAGTGTGAGCATTAAAGAATCATGTAATTCTCAGTGCGAGCAGTATCACTTTTAAGGGTGTGAAGATTGGTTCTTGGGGGTGAAAAAATTATACTCTTTCATATATAAAGCACACAGATATACATACAGTACATAAACAGATATACAATATATCTGTGGTATTAAAACTTCATTGGGGGGTGCTATTATGAAAAAAAAGTCTAAAAAGTCTGCTCGGTGGTGAGAGGGTGCTAATAAAAGTTTCAAAAACTAAGCTAAATTTATTGCAATTATAGTTATCAAGGGCTTTTTAAAGGGGACAGATCCCTTAACTCCTTAGCCAACTAGTTAAAAATTCAGACTTTTGACAATTAGGATTTTTCCATGTATTTTGCATATAGGTATATGTTGTTGGAGGCTATGATGGACAAAACAGACTTAGCAGCGTAGAATGTTATGATTCCTTTTCAAATCGATGGACTGAAGTTGCTCCCCTTAAGGAAGCAGTGAGTTCTCCTGCCGTGACTAGCTGTGTAGGCAAATTGTTTGTGATTGGTGGAGGACCTGATGATAATACTTGTTCTGATAAGGTAAGCCATGTTCTCTTACAGAAATTACCAATGATGTATACGGGAAGAAGAATACACAAAGCTTATCAAATAGATAGCAAGGTCCCTTAGTGTGAGGGAACCTTTTAAAAATTGTCTAGTACTTTATACTTTGGGGGAAAAACACTGAGTTTCAAGTTACTGAAGTGAACTCCTAATATATCTACCAATTTTCTGTAAAAAGCATTACCTAATCTTTTTTAAATGAAACTAATCTCAGTGTTGGGATATTATACTAAATAAATTGTTTTAAACCTTTTACTGCTATAGTCTATAGAATCAAAAAATTACTGACAAAAAACACAGTTGGGAAGTGAATTAGCAGAGGGTAAGATACAGTAACTACACTGCTTCCAAGTGGGTCATCTTCTGCATACTTTAAAAGTATTTTTTAGAACAAAAAAAGAAAGGAAACCCCTGTAATGTCAATAGAGGGCAGCTCAAAGTTGCTACAGTTCATCGAATTCCTGGGACAAAAGAACATTTCCTTCCTGACATCTCAGAAAATACTGTTATTCTGGAAACAATTGTCTGATGCCTAACCTGTTTAGCAATTGTTAACTGAATTTTGTCAATCAATTATTTATTTTTCTAAAGATTTTATTTATTTGAAAGAGAGAGAACATAGGGAGAGGTACAAGCAGACTCCGTGCTGAGCACAGAGCCTGATGCGGGGCTCCATCTCACAGCCCTGAGATCATGACCTGAGCTGAAACCAAGAGTTAGACACCTAACCGACTGAGCCACCCAGGTGCCCAATCAATTATTTAATTAAACTTTAATATAATGTGGTCAAATGTTACATTTTTAGAATTCAGAATTTGTGATAATTCAAAGTATACTAAATTGAAGTTTACTTGTGTTCTTTTGAAGAAAGGACTTCCTAAAAGCATAAAGAAATTGTATTCAGATTGAGGCATTGTTATCCTATATGACACAGTTTTTTAAAAATCTAGACTGTTGGGGCACCTGGGTGGCTCAGTCGGTTGAGTGTCCGACTCTTGATTTCAGCTCAGGTCATGATCTCAGGGTTGTGAAATCAAGCTGCACATTGGGCTCCATGCTCAGCAGGGAGTCTGCTTGAGATTCTCTCTCTTTCCCTCTCCCTCTGTTTCTGCCTCTTCTCCCGCTAACGTGCATTCTCTCCTCTCTCTCTCTAAAATAAATAAATCTTAAAAAAAAAAATCTAGACTGTTAGTTTAGTGGAAGTAAGTAAAGAAAACTTATCATGGTAGTGTAGTATCCATTCATCCTGGAAATAACCTGTGTTTGTTACTCTATTCTGTTTGATAGTAATAAATTTGCATTTCTTTTGAGAATTTTATAAATCAGACATTTCCCTGTCAAGCTAACCTTTCTTAATTCTGTGAATTAATGTGAATTAATTGATGTAGTTAATGGGATTTAATTTTTAATCATGTTTCTATGTATTGGTAGACTTTTTTATTAAGTAAATTTGCATTTTTGTTTATAAATTTCAATAAAATATTTCTGTGTATTACTAGGTTCAATCTTATGATCCAGAAACCAATTCTTGGCTACTTCGTGCAGCTATCCCAATTGCCAAGAGGTGTATAACAGCCGTATCCTTAAACAACTTGATATATGTTGCTGGTGGACTGACCAAGGCAATATATTGTTATGATCCAGTTGAAGATTACTGGATGCATGTACAGAATACATTCAGCCGACAGGTAATGACATAAAACAGTCCAAAAGAAAAAATCAATCTAGGAGGGTCCAAATACGTGGCCATTATAAATATACTGTAATTTCACTGTTAATGTATTTCATGTGTGCTTGAATTATTTCATAATTTTTTTTTTAAAGATTTATTTATTTGAGAGAGCGAGAATGAGAGAGAGAGAGTACATGATAGGGGGGAGGGTTAGAGGGAGAAGCAGGCTCCTCGCCGAGCAGGGAGCCCGATGCGGGACTCAATCCAGGGACTCCAGGATCATGACCTGAGCCGAAGGCAGCCGCTCAACCAACTGAGCCACCCAGGCGCCCTATTTCATAATTTTTAAAGCCACATAAAGCATATAGTATGCCTGTTTTGAACTCATTTCAGGGAACTGTTTCATTGAAATAACTTATTTTGTACCATCCCATGGTGAAGCAGCCGTTGCACTTGGGCTGGTAGTTTTTTTTTCCCTTGACCTCTTTCAGAATCTACTCCTGTCCTTATCCCTATCTCTTACATATTTTGAAAGAGAAGAAATGCTCCCAAACTGGTTTTCTTTCCTTCTGTGGTTTTTATTATAAAAGAAATGGCTGGGCTCAGGTCTCCCTCATCCGTGCACACTACCTATACCCCTACTCCACCTCCACCCCCTGCCTCCCAAAAAGCCTTCTCTCAGCCTCTGATTCATGGCTCTACCCTCCCTCCAACCACCAACATGCTTGATGGTTCTAATGCTGGAAATCTGGATCTACCTATATACTACTCTAGAGTTCTACTCAGAGGTCATTACAAATAATCTCCTCATTCTCATCCATATTCTCTTATTTTTTCTGTCAACCCTTCAATATGGGCATTCCTTGAGTCTCTTTCCCCTACCCGCTTCCTAGTTTATTCTCTATTCCTGAGTGGTCACATTTATTGCCCAGTTCTGATGACTTCAAATCTTTTATCTTCATTAAAGCCTCTCTCTTGTGCTCCAAACTCACATTTCCAACTGCCTATTTGGTATTTTTTATGATGTCCTAAGAGATCAAACTTAAAACAGAATTCACCTTCTTCCCCAAGCCTACATTTTCTGTTTCCAAACAACCCTAGTGAATGGAAAAACTGTTGCTTCCTTACTAACACTCACAACACTTCTGGCACCAGATACTGGATTTATTCCCACCAGTTCTCCATCTCCAGCTGAATGTCTTACAGTTCAGTTCTGACACTCTCTACCTGGAGTTAGCATCAGATTCCGCAAGTTGAGGGCTCAGTTCAAGACTGCCACTGCTTTAGATGCCAAACGCTAGTTCCAGCTTGTCCCCAGTACTTTCGACTGACTGGCTATAAATTAACATTCCCACAGCCCCCTCCTTGGGTTCAATTATTTGCTAGACCAGCTCACAGAACTTAGGGAAATACTTATGTTTATCAGTTTATTATATAATAGAGGATATCATAAAGGATACAGATGAAGTGGCACATAGGGTGAGGCCCCGGAGGGTCCCAAGCCCAGGAGCTTCTGTCCTGGAGTTGAGGTGCACTACCCTCCCAGCACAGGGATATGTTCACTAACCCAGAAGCTGTTCACATCCTGTATTTTGGGAATTTTTATGGAGGCTTCATCATGTAGTTACTAAGGTAATTTCCAGCCCCTTTCTCCTCTCCAGAGAATGGGGAGTGGGAATGAAAGTTTTAAGATTCTAATTATGGCTTGATCTTTTGGTGAGCAGCCCCCCCCCATCCAGGAGCCAACCAACAATCACCTCATTAGAACAAAAGACTTTCCTATCACTCAGGAAATTCCAAGGGATTTAGGAGCTCTGTATCAGGAACTGGGGGCAGAGACCAATATATGTTTTTCTATTATTTCATACCTAGACTTAATTTCTTAGATTTTCCTCACTTTCTCCTAAATTTGAATCCATTATATCAGTTCTATGTCCTCAGAGTTTTTCCTGTTCTTTTCCATTCCTGTGGTTCCTGCTTTTGTTCAAGTTCTTATCAGTTCTTCCCTAAACAAAAACAGGATTCTAATTAGCGTTCTTTAATGTCTTCTCTCACCCATTTTGCCACTATTTTCCCATAAATCTTATTATGTCTCTCCTCTGATTGGAAACATACTGAATAAAATCCAAGTTTCCCCACTTCATTCTAGGCCTTCTGTCGTCTGACCTCTGCTTGCCTTTTCAGCTTCACTTTCTGCAACTTTATCCCAATTATATTAAGTGTCTGTAAAATTGCATTTGCTATATAGATCGTATGTGTTCTTGCCTTGGTTCATGATGTCCTCTCAGACTCTAATGTCTTTTCTCCCTTCTCTACTTGTAATTCTACTCTTTCAAGGACAACTTTATAGTTAGAACAAACTGAAGTTTCCCTGTTCAGGATTAATCTTCTTCTCTGATATGTCACTCCACTTACACCTCTATTATGGCAGTCATAATATTCTGTTATGGGTATAAATGTTTATTTCCATACCAGAATTCCATCTTCTTGAGAATACTATTTTTTCTAACTCATTTTCTATGTATCTTGCATTAATTGGTGCTCAGTAAATACTTATTGAATAAGTAAACAAATGAGACAGTGCAGTAACAAGGGACCTAATTTTAAGAGTCTTATATGCAAGATGCATAAGAGATATAGACTGTAAAGGTAATGAGTAGGGTTTGAATGTGACACCATTTTTCTAAAGTTTTTGACATTGAGGTATAGTCTCTAATTAGTAATGTATTCAAAGTAACATTGCCTCAACTGATGAAAGGGACATAATAAGACCTTCAGCTTCATGGTATAGAGGGAATATAATCTTCTATCCCTCTTGTATCACATTTAAGTAAAAATGAATCACATTTCTCTAGTTCAGTGGCCTTTCCTGGAAAGGACAATCTCCAGGTCTGTAGAGGTGAGGGTGTGCCCTACCATATAAGAACCCATATTATAGTCACATTCACCTGTGCGACAAGTGTTTACACTTATTTCTAAATTTTTTTTAAGTAAACTACCCCCAACATGGGGCTTGGACTCCTGACCCTGAGATCAAGAGTCACATCTACCAACTGAGCCAGCCAGATGCCCCAATTTCTAAATTTTTTAATCAAAGCTAATCTTTATTGGCTTATAGTGAATATTTTAAAGTGTAACGCAGGGGCGCCTGGGTGACTCAGTCATTAGGCGTCTGCCTTCGGCTCGGGTCATGGTCCCAGGGTCCTGGGATCGAGCCCCACATCGGGCTCCCTGCTTGGGGGGAGGCCTGCTTCTCCCTCCCCCTGCTAGTGTTCCTGCTCTCGCTATGTCTCTCTCTGTCAAATAAATAAATAAAATATTTAAAATAAATAAGGTGTAATGCATTTTTGCTAAGAAGTACTGTTCATTCAGAACTTGGCTATACTATAGAAAATGATAATTTAGGAAGATAATTTCCAGCATCTAGTATAATGCAGGGCATACAGTGAATATGTTTCTAACTACATGATTGAGATAAAACTAAGAAAAAACAACAGGACAAACATGGCACATTTTTTCTAATTAATGAATAACACTGACTTTGAAAATTTCAAAGTAAAAACATTTAGCTCAGAAGTATATTAAATCACGGGGTGCCTGGGTGGCTCAGTCCTTAAGCGTCTCCCTTCGGCTCAGGTCATGATCCCAGGGTCATAAACCTGGGATCGAGCCCTGCATTGGGCTTCCTGCTCAGCGGGAAGCCTGCTTCTCCCTCTCCCACTCGCCCTGCTTATGTTCCCTCTCTTGCGGTCTTCCTCTCTGTCAAATAAATAAAATCTTTTTTAAAAAAAAGTATATTAAGTCTATTATGACAAAGACAAATCATTGAAGTCCAAATTAAATATTCTACGTCAAATCTCTTGAAACAAAAAACACTGAGATTTCTGGGATTATCTTTTCTCCTCTTTTCATTCTTACTACCAGTACCTCTAAGTATATCTTTGTTAGGGGTGCCTGGGAGGCTCAGTTGGTTAAGCGTCTGCCTTCAGCTCAGGTTATGATCCCAGGGTTCTGGGATCAAGCCCCGTGTGGGGCTCCCTGCTCAGCAGAGAGCCTGCTTCTCCCTCTCCCTCTGATGCTCCCCCTGCTTGTACTGTCTCTCTCTCTCTCTGTCAAATAAATAAATAAAATCTTTTTAAAAATCTTCATATCTTTGTAAATGTTATTGATTGGTAATTTTTGAACTATCTGTGTTTGCCTACCATTTAATGCTAATCAATGAAAAAGGAAAAATCAACTGTAATTTCATATTAGACAGTTGAGTCAAACTTTTTTTATTTTTATTTTTTTTTAAGATTTTATTTATTTGACAGAGAGAGACACAATGAGAGAGGGAACACAAGCAGGGGGAGTGGGAGAAGGAGAAGCAGGCTTCCTGCTGAGCAGGGAGCCCCATGCAGGGCTCGATCCCAGAACCCTGGGATCATGACCTGAGCTGAAGGCAGATGTTTAATGACTGAGCCACCCAGGCGCCCCTGAGTCAAACTTTTTTTAAATGTTTAGAATATTAAGTGGCAAAAACGCTGAAAAAATGAGCTCTTTGTTTTGCAGATCTAATGGACCTAATGCAGCCTTTTTCTCTTTCTGTCCCTTACCATTTCCATGCCTCTTGACTCTGCATAGTTCCTAAAAGCCACAACTTGCTATTTTAAACATATTTTGCTTTTTAACTCTTGTCAGGAACATCCTTTGAAAAATTGTGGAATTTTTTTTTAGGTCCATGATGAAGTTTTTTCAATCCCTCTTCAGTAGCCCAGGTATTTAAAATGTCATTAAAGTTTAGAATAATAAATGAAAAAAATCTGACTCTAAGTTGGAATTTTAACATTTAAGCCTTAAGCATTATAAAAAATAATAATTAAGGGGAGGGTTTTTTTTTAATATTAGGATCTGTTTCATTCCAGTCTTGAAAAATAACATTAAAACTTCATGTATTGGGGCACCTGCCTGGCTCAGTCAGGAGAGCATGCAACTCTTGATCTCCGGGTTGTGAATTCGAGCCCCAGGTTGGGTGTAGAGATTACTTAAAAAAAATAAAATCTTGGGCGCCTGGGTGGCTCAGTTGGTTAAGCGACTGCCTTCGGCTCAGGTCATGATCCCGGAGTCCCTGGATCGAGTCCCACATCGGGCTCCCTGCTTGGCGGGGAGTCTGCTTCTCCCTCTAGCCCTACCCCCTCTTGCGCTCTCTCTCTCTCACTCTCTCTCTCTCTCATACATAAATTTTAAAAATCTTTAAAAAAAAAATGTTAAAAAAAATAAAATAAAATCTTTAAAAAAAAAAACTTCATGAATTAAAATATTTTTCTCTTTTTTTAAGACTTTATTTATTTGACACAGAGAGAGAGAGCATACAAGCAGAGGGAGCAGCAGAGGGAGAGGGAGAAGCAGGCTCTCTGCTGCCCAGAACCCTGGGAACATGACCTGAGCTGAAGGCAGATGCTTACCGACTGAGCCACTGAGGCGCCCCAATAAATTATTTTTCTTACTAGCTGTCATTACTCTTGAGATTCTAATAGAGTGAAATAAGTTACTATATCTGATACAAGTAATTTCCTGATCTGAAGGAATAACTGATTTCAAGGTTGCTTGCTTCATTTATTTCTGAGCATTATTACCTGAAATGACATTGTTTTTTGTTTTTGTTTTTGTTTTTTAAGATTTTATTTATTTATTTGACAGAGACACAGCTAGAGAGGGAACACAAGCAGGGGGAGAGGGAGAAGCAGGCTTCCTGCGGAGCAGGGAGCCCGATGCGGGGCTCGATCCCAGGACACTGGGATCATGACCTGAGCCGAAGGCAGACACTTAACGACTGAGCCACCCAGGCGCCCCTACCTGAAATGACATTGTAATAAGATCCTGTAATTATATAGTTTAAGAATCACCATTAAAGTGACTGTAAGGTTCAATACTATAGGCTAGGTTCTATCTGAAAACTGAGGATGATATTGTTTTTTATTATATTCAGAACTTTTAGAATTTATAGAAAGAGCTCATTGTGCTTTAGATGAAAAATGTTGTACTTTGGCACATAATTGGTACAATTCATGGGTGATATTCTAGATAAAAGTTTGTCGTTCACTAATGATAATGGGCCAGGTTATTCTGGGTATGTGTAAACTCTAATGTAGGTATTTTTAAGTACTCATGAATTCTTTTAGACCTGAAGATATTATCTTCTATTATGTAATTCTACCAAGGTTTAATTTCTTCTATAAGAGCAAAACTTAGGGGCACCTACATGGCTCAGTCTGTTAAGCCTCTGCCTTCACTGATCTCAGGGTCCTGGGATCAAGCCCCACGTCAGGTTCCCTGCTAAGCCAGGAGTCTGCTTCTCCCTCTCCCTCTGCTCCCCTCCACCTGCTCATGCTCTCTCTCTTTCAAATAAATAAATAAAATCTTAAAAAAGAGCAAAACCCTACATACACAGCAAATCTTGTCAAGTAAAAATGTTTATTGTACTGATTGGTAGAACCTATCTCATTAGTTATATAGAAACAGGATGATAGTAATATGTAATAACTTTCTGAATTAAAGTAATTGAAAAATTAAAGTAATGTAAATAGAATATTTGACCTGCAGCATAACCAGATCCATGAAATAGGGAGACAATTTTAGTGTCATTTCTTTCTTGGAAAGATCACTCTCATCCTTGCAAGAATATTTGTTTTTTATAGTAATTATGTATTGACAGAAAAGAGTAAAATTCAGCTAAGAATCCCATTGTGTACAAAGTTAAAATATTATTTGGGGAGTTTCTATATCCCAGCCAAGCCCCTATAACAGTGCTTTGTTAATTTGTTTATAAGTCTTCCTCTCATTCATTCATTCAACTTGTGGGTAATCCCACATAATGATTAATGTTCCTATACCTTGGTCATGTAATAGCCACTTGCTGTAATAAAGGACCTCCCTGTAATAGGAGAAGCAAGCCACACTCTCCGAAAATATTTTTGTTCAACTACTGTTAAGTTAAAACCCTTCTCTCAGTCCACTACCCCCACTTCACCTCCTACATCTGGGCCCTAATCATAACATATATTTTATTTTAACATTTCATTCATGCACAATTATCTAGCACTCACACATAGAGCAGGAGTTAGGCAAAAGGGAGCTTATTTCATGACTTCTTTGTCTGTTAAAGCAGGTCTTATTTTACTTTTCAGTTTGCTACCAAATCCCTTACCTTCAAGAGTTAATTTTTTTTTTTTTTAATGTATTTGGTTCAACAGGAAAACTGTGGTATGTCTGTGTGTAATGGTAAAATATATATCCTGGGTGGAAGACGGGAAAACGGAGAAGCCACAGACACTATTCTCTGTTATGACCCTGCAACAAGTATCATCACAGGGGTGGCCGCAATGCCCAGGCCAGTGTCCTATCACGGCTGTGTGACTATACATAGATACAATGAAAAATGCTTTAAGCTCTAAAGCCAGGATACCTCACCCAAGAAGCCACACTGATCCAAGATGAGAGGCTCTAAGAACTCCAGAGTGGGAACTTGACATATCTCCTTTGTGCCATGTACACAAAAAAGTAAAAATAGTAATTGTGGTGCCTTTCCCCCTGAAGTATCAATCTTTCAAACTGTAATAAAGCCTTTCCTGTGATTGGGAAAAAAAAATTTGTTGTTGTTGAAAGTAATAGTGGTTATTGCTTGGGTTTTGAGAGTGTACCTTTGTAAGTATTTGTAAGAAACTCATGTGGAGTAGGAAATAATGTCTGCCTGTGTAACTTTTAGGAACTTGTGAATGGTTTCTCCATTTATATGTTTATCTGTAAGCCTGTATGTTCCTTATTTTGTCATACATGTATAGAAAATTGCATGACTTAGGCTTCATTTAGGTTGACTCACATAATGCTTAGAATGCTTACAAAGGGAGGAAGTCAGTTTAAAAAATCTTTTTCACTAAAAATATATCCAAACTGATTAATTTTATAGAAGGTTTTTTTTTCAGCAATTGATAAAAATGTAATGACAATTTGAGTATCATAAAATACTGAATTATCATGACTTCTTAGAATTGCTTATATTAAACGTATTTTTGGAAGAACATTGGGTAGGAGATAGAAAAGCAAGTGCCCCTAAAATGCAGATTAAAATTATAGGTTAATTCCTAAGAAAAAATTATGTAAGACCATTGAAGGGAAAAACAACCCACTGTGGCTCTCAAAGTACTTATGTATCATCTCTAAATCCTCTAAGGAAGCACCTTTTCTTGAACCTGGCAAGAGAGTCGAAATCCATTTTGTGATATTATTTTGTGGAAAACAAGGACAGGTTTTCTCCCTAGCCCAGTAGGATTTGACTTCATTAGTATGGTGCTTTGGGTGAGGACCTCTTCCCTGGTTATCCTCCTTTCCTGTGAACAGGAAAAATGCTGGAGTCTCCACTCTTGAGTTGCCTTTAGAGGATAAAGCAGGGACCACCTATCAGTGGGTCCATTTTTTAGCTATCCAAAAAAACTAACAGTGGTATTCGCAGTCTTTTAAGATAAATCTTTCAGTTGGTACCAATTGTGGAAAATCCTGGTCAACATGCTCAAGCTTCTCTACAACAAATTGCCTTTGTCTAGGTTTTTCAACTCCAGTTTATAAGCTTACTGGTTTTCAGAGAGGAATGTAAAATTTTTTCTAAGGCAAATGGAATGGCAGGAACTGTAGTATAAGTGATTACTGTTATTCCTGGGTGAACATATAATTTACCACATTTTAGGGATATTCCAGGGATGTACCAGGTAGCCTGCTGGGTTTCGACTGCCCAGGCACTATTGTTGTCTCGCATCATAATTATATACTCCTTGTCCCAGGAGAGATGATGCAAATGTGTGATTATAGTGCCACCAGATTTCTGTTAAAACCAAGTTAGTAATAAAAAAAAACCTAACGTAGATAAACCATTTTGTTTTCTCATCTTAGAAGGATACAGAGATTCTAACAACTATATGGCATGAATGCCAATTTAGCTGGAATCTGAATTCTGAGGAAAATTCTAAAGATCTTATAAATGTTTAGGGAATTAAATTTTTCAAATCATAATTTGGAAATGATATGCACCTTTTTCTGATAATTGTCAGAGCAATTCAGGAAATAATTTTCTATCATTTTAGTTGAAAGACCATTGTAAATACAATTGGGATACTTGTTTTAATTCTAAAGTAAACATCTGCAATATACCTTTTCTAGATAATGGAACCTATTTAGTTCAGAGATTCTTTGCGGTAGATAAGATAATGTATGAGAAAAGTGTTTTGTAAATGCTGAGGATTATACAAATGACACTTGTTATTTTCATGTGTATTTGTAAGATTATGCCCATCCATAAATACAGACACTTCACACACAAACTTTCTCAAGATCACTTGTATTGTAGTACTTTTGTCTATTGTAAAAGTATTTTTACTTGTATTTCTTTATACATTTATTTTTAATATCCATGTGTTTATTGTACTAAATTTGAAATGAAATCCTATAAAGCAATTTGTTTAAACATAGACCTCATGACAATATTGTTTAATTTTTTTCTACGTAATTTAAAGCTACATGAATTAAGCCACCAAAAACTTAGCTTGAATCCTATGAAATTAACAATTTTTGAAATTACTCAACTGATATTTTAATATCCTTTAACTATTTATCTTCCTTTACTGATCGTTGATAAGTAATGGTGTTAGCATTGATAAAAGAATTTTAGGGTATAATTAGTATACCGAAAGGGATTCATCAACCAAATTGTGTCAGATTATATTCATACTGTCATCACATAGTTGACACATTTCCTTTTGATAGGAGATGCTCATATAAGCCTTTGGGTTAGTATGTATGTATATACATGTATAGATAGATAGTATGGTCATGTACACACATATATACAAATACCAAGAATTTGATCAGTTTGTGATGATCAGAAAATAAGAATTGGTTGACTTCATTAAATTCATTTCCGGAAGATTTTTTTATTAGGACATTTCTATAATACTCTTTTACATTTGAAAGTACATGATGAGGGGCACCTGGCTGGCTCAGTCAGTAGAGTATGCGACTCTTGATCTTGGGGTCATGAGTTTGAGCCCCACATTGGGTGTAGAGAATCTTAAAAAAAGTTTGAAAGTACATGAGTATTAGTATAATGACTTGTATACAGTCAGAATCTATGTAATACATAAATTTTCATGAGATCAGAAAACAAATTGGAGGTAGAGACAAGTTTGCTAAACCCATCTGTGATATCTCGGTGGGAAAAGGAATTCAAGTGTATGTTTTGTGGATTAACAGGAAAGTATAGTTGTTTTTTGTTCATGAACGTGTGTTTTCCTATTGATGAGTGGTCTAATTTTTACAACAGTAGACCTTTGTTTTCAAATTTAATCTTCCCACTGACTACTGCACAGGTATGAAATAGCTTATTGAATCTTCAGTGACCTTTTGTTTCCCTAGATGACTGAAATATATTTACTCCATTTAAACCAGGTGGTAAGAAAAAAATGATGTAAATACTCAGGGAGGGTATTAACTTGTCATTTTTGCCTATTTGGGGTGTTTAAAGTGCCATAACTATATAAACTTCATGATCCTAGAGTAAATTTAATTCGGTAAAGGGGCTTCACACAGGTGGTGGTTGAACATTCGTTCTTTTATATTTAGAAAGATGAAAATGTTTTGTGGACTGATACATTTTCTCTTAGTGAATACGAATTGTTTATGTCTCTCTACTGTCATATACCCTTGTGAAACTCAGGAAAGACAAAGGTTCAGTTATACTACTTTTGTCAATACGCAAACCAGGTGTGTATTTTTTTTTTTTCCTGTTGTCTGGATATGGCAATAGATTTTTTAAAAAAAGAATTGCTGTGAGAACCCAAACATGAAAAGAGAGGGTTTGAATTGTTTTGTGTGCCTTTCGTGTCTTGAGATTTATATGTGGAAAAGACATCTCCAGAGTGTATTTTCAAAGAGAAGAGATAGCTATTTATGTGGTGCCAAGTGATAAGATAATGTCTCTTAAAGGTTTCCTATGGAAGCCTTTATTTTACTAAACTCAAGACACCAGTTAACCTCAACATAATTTTGGCCTTACTAGAATTTCTTGTGCATTATATTGAAAGCCAGGTTTACATCACCTCACCCCATTATTCTTTTTAGTTAAATAAACAAATTCGCCATATCAGGTAACCAGAATGGGGGCAATTTGGTTGGCCTTTAAGTAGGTTTGACTAGGTAGCTCTACTTATTGTCACATCTAATGCTAGACATCAGAAACCACTTGAGCCAGAGTGTGAACTGATAATTCCAGAGACATTTTCAACATACTTCAGACATTTTTTAATGTTTTTTATGACTGTGTTACATTTGTGTGATTGCCTTAGATATTAAATTTACTTAGTGCTAAAGATGATCATCATAAATAATTTTTTTAAAACAGCAGTAGTCATATAACTTATTTTATATATTGTTCCAAAGAAAAAGAATTTGTTCTAATGTTTTCAAAATAACTGCATCTGAATTTGTTTATGTGCCTTAGGTTCTCTAGTGCTATTTCAACTTTTGTTTTCATACTAAATGAAGCTTACCTTAGATGAGTTTCATATTGGTTTCCTACAGAGTAAGTAAACTCCCCTTCTTAAATTTTTTAATAAGCACCATGTGGTTGCTTGGCAGAATGAGAATATTAAGAAATGTTGTTGACTATTTGGAGTTTTATTATATTTGAGGGTTTTGTTTTTGTTACCAAGGTGCTTTTTAAGATATTCAGACAAACATCTAACATTGATTAAACGTTTGAAAACATCATTTGCAATATCTACATCTAATGTCAGAAAGTAAATGTACTTATTTTTGTTCCATCCTTATGTACAATTTTTTTCCTTCTATAGTCTTTTATATTTCCTGAAAAAGTTCTTACTCTTGCTGTCCCCATCATCCCTCCCCGCCCCCAGTTTCTTTATTTAAATTATTGAGAATTTCTGGAGCTAAGACAACAATTATAGAGTTGAAAAAAAGCATAATATGCTTTACAACTTGTATAGACCTATGGCAGCCAAATGTCATTTGCTTTCAGTGAGAGGCTCCAAGAATTCACAGTGAAAAAAAAATGCTTTGTCATTTGTTCTCAATTTGGTTGTAGCACAGTAATACTTAATGTCTTGTTTAGATATACTTTGTGCATAGTTTAATTTTTTTAAAGTTGTATCTAATAAAATGTCCTTTAACCATTATTATTTGACTATACAGTTGTATTAAATTTTGTTTACCAAAAACTTGTTGTTTTGTTTTATTTTAAATATATCCAAATGAGGGGTGCCTGGGTGGCTCAGTCATTGGGTGTCTGCCTTTGGCTCAGGTCGTGATCCTGGGATGGAGCCCCACTTAGGGCTCCCTGCTCAGTGGGAAGCCTGCTTCTCCCTCTGCTGCTCCCCCTGCTTGTGTTCCCTCTCTGTCTCTCTCTGTCAAATAAGTAAATAACATAAATACATCCAAATGGTTGTGCAAAAAAAAAGGGATGGAGGAAAATTCATATTAATATATGTGCAAATTTACTGGTATGTCCATAAAGTAACTAGAAGAATAAACTAAAACATTGGTGTATATGAAGAAATACGGTGGCTGAGGAGCAAGTAAAAAGGAAACACCACTGCATACTCATTATATAATTGTATGTAATTATGTATAAATATGCGTATAATCAATGTTTTAGTCTGAACCACATGGAAGTGTTACCTATCTACAAAAAAAATTTTAATTACCAGAAAGTTACCCATAACGTGTACTCTAGTGTTCTTTGATTTGACTCTCAAAAGTACCCCTGTAGTGATATTAAGAGTAAAGGACTTAAGAAATTTTCTTTCAGATGTCAAAGAGAGGGCATATTATTTATGGGAGAGGCAATGTCTGATTTTACATTAACAAAAGTAAAATTTTGAAAAGATACAAATACGTTATAGAAGCATGTGGCTTAGCTTTTTATGCTTAGTTTTTAAATTGTGCCATATAAATGGCAAGTTAGAGTGCTTCTTAAATAATAAATGCTAACAATTTTTCCTTTGACTCAATTCCTTTGTAGCAACACCTGGAAAGTGCATGGGCTTCATCGGAACTGATTCCAACCAGTGCTCTACCATAAAGCCATTTAACCCCTGAACCATACTTTCCTTATTCTAGGACAGGTCATGATCCCCACTTCACAGGCTTGTTGTAAGGAGATGAGCTAAGGGGACGTGTGTTAAAGGGTGAATAGTTCTGGCACGGAAGAGGAGAACATAAATGTTGGCTCCTTGTCCATGCAGGTGGTTTAGGACAAAAATGCAATACGTAAAAGTAGGGAAGGAGTTGAAAAAATAAAAAGTATTTGTTAGCTTAAAATTGGAAAACCATGGACAATGGTTAAGGAATAGAAGCCTCTTGTAATTTCAATTTTATCTTTAAAAATCACCTGCACTCTTGGGCGCCTGGGTGGCTCAGTTGGTTAAGCGACTGCCTTCGGCTCAGGTCATGATCCTGGAGTCCCTGGATCGAGTCCCGCATCGGGCTCCCTGCTCGGCGGGGAGTCTGCTTCTCCCTCTCCCACTCCCCCTGCTTATGTTCCCTCTCTCGCTGTCTTTCTCTGTCAAATAAATAAATAAAATCTTTAAAAAAAAATAAAAAAATAAAAAAATAAAAATAAAAATCACCTGCACTCTTGAGGCACCTGGCTGGCTCAATAGGTAGAGCATGTGACTCTTGATCTCAGGGTTGTTGAGTTCAAGCCCCACGTAAAACATAAAGAGCTTACTTTATTATTTTTTTTTAAGATTTTATTTATTTGAGACAGCACAAGCAGGGGACGGTGGTGGGGGCAGAGAGAGAGGGAGAAGCAGACTCCCCTGCTAAGCAGGGAGCATGACTCAGGGCTCAATCCCAGGACCCTGGGATCATGACCTGAGCTGAAGGCAGACACTTAACCAACTGAGCCACCCAGGTGCCCCAGGTAGAGCTTACTTTAAGGAAAAAAATCATCTGCACTCTTAATAGAATGAGGAAAAAAATGGGCTAAACCTGCCTTCTGCTTCTCTGATACTAACCATTGATGGAGATTCAGAAAATCAAAAGGCATGGTTTTCCTCCTAATTTTGTTGAGGCCTTTATTTTTTGTTTATATTATATAACGTTTTGACATCTTGGGGGAACTTTGCTGGGAGAAACTGCCCTTCCTAAAACTAGCTAATTCCTGGAAACAGTAACCAACTTGTCAGTGAACCTACGTTTCATATATAAATCAAACAATCTTTCGTCCATACCCCCAGCCACCTCCTTTAACTCTCACACACCAAGCCAATATTTTCCCTACCCTGAATCACTCCAGGGCCAGGTACCAGACAACTGTGAACAGCTCCTCTGTCCTGAAGCCTGCCGGAATTGTTGAAACTAGCCAGTCTTAAACTGTACACCCTGTCCTGCCTTGACTTCCTCATGGAAACGCCAATAAAAGCTCTAGCATATGCTCTCCCCTCATTTCTTTTTGCTTCCTGACAATGGTGCTTTCTCTGTGGCCCTGCATGACATGGAGGAACCATGAGTAACATTAAACTTTTATCTCAATGGCACTGACCTCTTTGTATTGTCACTCAGTCACCTTTTTATAAATTAAGACTCACAAAGCACAGAGGGACTTAATGTTTTAGTGGGTAAAAAAGCACCAATTCTGTTTTTTATGGCAATACAAGAGCCTGTTCAGAATAGACCTTAAAACAGGATTTTTGAGTCATAGTTTGATAAACATAATAATCAGTACATATGTACTGCAACCAAAGCGCTAAAGAGGAATCAGTCCAAAGAGTCCAGGCTTTGAGCACTGATACCCTTTTATTTAGAGAAAGTACAGTAAAGGGAGGCATCTTGTCCAGATGGAAGAAGAAAAGGAGATTTTAAAAGATCACATGGAGGGGTGCCTGGGTGGTGCAGTTGGTTAAGCCTCAACTTGGTTTCAGCTCAGGTCATGATCTCATGGATCATGGAATCGAGCCCCAAGTCAGGCTCTGCCGTCAGATTCTCTCCCTCTGCCCCTCCTCCCACTCTCGCACACACACTCTCTCGAAGGAAGGAAGGAAGGAAAAGGAAGGAAGAAAGAAAAATTTATTTGTTCATACACACTCTCCATCCTACTGGGATTTGGTGGATGATACCAAAGATGGTAGGGCTTTATAGGAATTCAGTGTCCACACGTGTACAACAGAAGAGGTAAAACACAAGAGAAAGCAAAAGCAACGCTTCAGAAAGCTTTCGAGTATGGTATGGCAGCCATGGAAATGGGCCTGGCCAGCCTCCAACTACAGGGAGCATAACTGGCCAAATAATGCCCCAGCTGCTGGCTTTGGAGTCCATCTCGCATTTGCACGGAGGCCACGCATCCCACCAGCTGCTCCCAGCCAAT
Source organism: Neomonachus schauinslandi (assembly GCF_002201575.2). Classification (NCBI taxonomy): domain Eukaryota; kingdom Metazoa; phylum Chordata; class Mammalia; order Carnivora; family Phocidae; genus Neomonachus; species Neomonachus schauinslandi. The sequence goes on along the minus strand of NC_058403.1, from coordinate 81,147,783 downwards.
GCCATGTGGCAGGGCTACTTAAGGCACATGTGTTCCCGAAAGATAGGTCTCTCCTTTTCGTTTCTTTTCTCTCCTTCTTTTCCTTCTTCTCCTCCTCCTTCTTCTTCTTCTTTTTTTTTAAAGAGGGGTGGGGGTGGTGGGCAGAGGAAGAGAGAGAATCTTACGCAGGTTCCCTACTCAGCGTGGAGCCCGACACGGGTCTCGATCTCACAACCCTGAGATCATGACCTGAGCGGAAATCAAGAGTCCAACACCTAACCAACTGAGCCACCCAGGTGCCCCGAGACAGGTCTTTCCTGATGGTGAATTTTGGCTCCATGCCTCCCATTCTAATTTGTCCAGCCTTCATTAGATTACATGGTAATGCAGGATGTTTCTATCCAACCTTCTTTCCCTCTTCCCTTCACTTGCTTTTAGCATCTAACGGCTCTCTCCCCATGTTTTCCCTCACAGAGCATTTCCTTGCATGTCTTCATTAAAATCTTTGCATATTTGATCTCATCTTCTCAGAGGACACAGGACTGATTTATGTAGAAAAAAGTCCCTTGGGAATCATTGCCCTAATGATAAAGTTAGCACTGTGGAGCCACCCACTAATCCTGGTTTTCTGAAAAGTCCTAGCTGTCACACTTAGACTAGGCTCGGTGGCAACATAATGTGAAAATAGGTTTTATTTTATTTTTTTTTAAAGATATTATTTATTTGGGGCGCCTGGGTGGCTCAGTTGGTTAAGCGACTGCCTTCGGCTCAGGTCATGATCCTGGAGTCCCTGGATCGAGTCCTGCATCAGGCTCCCTGCTCGGCAGGGAGCCTGCTTCTCCCTCTGACCTTCCCCCCTCTCATGTGCTCTCTGTCTCTCTCATTCTCTCTGTCTCAGATAAATAAATAATATCTTTTAAAAAAAGATATTATTTATTTGACAGAGAGAGAAACCGCAAGAGCAGGAACACAAGCAGGGGGAGTGGGAGAGGGAGAAGCAGGCCTCCCGCTGAGCAGGGAGCCCGATGCAGGGCTCGATCCCAGGACCCTGGAATCATGAACCAAGCCGAAGGCAGATGCTTAACAACCGAGCCACCCAGACGCCCCGTGAAAATAGGCTTTAAAATCAACTGTTTATAGGCACCTGGGTGGCTCAGTCATTAAGCGTCTGCCTTTGGCTCAGGTCATGATCTCAGGGTCCTGGGATCGAGCCCTACATCGGGCTCCCTGCTCAGTGGGGAGCCTACTTCTCCCTCTCCCTCTGCTGCTCCCCCTGTGTGTGCTCTCTGTCACTCACTCTCAAATAAATAAATAAATAATATTTTTTTTAAAAAGTCAACTGTTTACAAATGCCAGCTTTAACATTTACTACCTATACGTCTTTGGGTAAGATATTTAACCTTTCTGAGTTTCAGTTTCCCCCTTCCCACTTAGGCTTGGTTTGAGGATTAAATTAGAACGTAAAAGGACTCAGCACTGTACATGGCAATGGTGCTTCATCAGGAATGGTAGTAATTAATAGTTTAGAGATTTCATTTGTTTATTTATTCATTTATTCGGCAAGCATTGGAGTCCTTGATGTGGATCAGGCAGAATGTTTCCTACTGGCATTGCAATGATGAATGTTACAGTCCCTGTTCTTAAGGTTTATAGATTGATAAGGGAAGCGGACATGTGAACAGATAAATTCTGTATAGTGTGATAGAGGAAGTTATAGGCATTCCAGTTACCGAGAACTGTGTAAATAGGAATAAAGAATCATCAATTTTCAGAGTAAAGAGATTTTATGGTCTCTTCTTTCCAATTGTGCCAAGCACTGAACAAGGTGCCATGGGATTAATACATCAAATGAGATAGACCCTGTCCTCCAGAAGCTTTCTGTCAAGTGAGGAACTGCATAGCAATCAGGGTAGGGCTGCTTGCTAAGACAAGGAAACATTGCACTAATGCCCTGGGTTTCTTTGGTTGTGGTTTTTGGGGGGGTTTTTTGGTTTTTAAGTAGGCTCCACACCCAATATGGGGCTTAAACTCATAACCCTGAGATCAAGAGCTGCATGCTCTACTGAATGAGCAAGCCAGGCGCCCCTAATGCCCTGGTTTGTTGCATTTTTCACTTCTCATCTTGCGGCTTCCATATACCTACCATTCACCATGTTGCTGATAGCAAATTTGACATCCGACTCACAGTCTTGCTCTTAATTTTGATTTCTGCCATTATCCTGGGTAATTTATCCACTTCTACGGCTCCAGTTATAACTGTATTTGAAGGCTCCTAAATATAAATATTCAGTCAATATACTTGTATCCAAATGTCTTTTTTCTTTAATTTAATATTTTTTAAGTAAGCTCTCCAGCCACCACGGGGCTTGAACTAACCACTCCAAGATCAAGAGTTGCCTGCTCCACCAACTGCACCAAAAAGGCGCTCCTGCTTGTATCCAAATGTCTTTTAGAAATTTCTGCCTTAGTCTTTAATATGGGCCTACTAGCACCTGAAACTCTAGAATCTCTTTCTCCAAAAACACTCACTTATCTTGTATTCTCTCTTCTGCAACAAATAGCAACAAAATCGCTTCTCAAAGACAGAAATCCAGAAGTAATTTTTTTCTGTATTCAATCATGCATTCAAATATATATTGAGTATCTACCTTGTGCCTGGAACTCTTCCTCTTTGATATCTAAATCTGCCTATCTATCTATCTGTCCCTCCGTCTAACTATCTTTCCATTTTCCCTCCCAATGTCTTAGTTCAGGCCTTCATCATCTCTTGTGTGGAAGAGCCTCCCAAATGGTTTGCCTAAGATCAAAGCTGGCATGTGACTGAAACCAAATATATCTGAATAAGGAATTTATTGGAAGGCAGTAAAGGCTCACAGAACTGATGAGAGAGCCAAGTATCAGACCTGGAAAACAGGCAGAAAAGAACCATGAAGAAGGACACACAACAGTGATCTTTAAGCGGAAACAATCTGAATGGAACATCCCTGCCGATCCACCATAACTGCTAATGAATTTATCTTTACCTCATTTACTCCTTGATTGAAATCCCTGGTGGAAACAATCAATTGATTGACACTAGTTCATATACCTACTGGTTGCTAAGGGCCAGGGAGAGAGATCTGAATTCTTTAGGGAGAGGAAGGCTTTGCTTCTTGCCAAAATAAATACAATATGGAATTCCCCAAATCTTGGAGGGGAGGCAGGGGAATGGAATGCTTCATGGATTTACCAATCTCTGTGCCTTGGCTTTCTTCTTCTGGAATACATGACCTCCAGCTATCTCTCCCATTCTCTGAAAGAGTTTAGAATTCATTTTCTCCGGGGAAATCCCATGACCACTCTCTTCCCACCCCAGTCTGAGTTAGATGAGCTCTTGCGTATCCCCATTACCCCCTTTATATACCTCTGTCATGGTACTTTTCTGTTTATTTGACTCTTTACCTCCGTCTCCCAGGTTATGGACTCTTTAAAATCAGGAACCATTTCTTATTTGGTGAAATCCAAGGATCTAGCCAAGAATCCAGTCCAAGGGAAAGGACGAGCTGGACTAAGAAGCCTTAGTGGATAGTATCGGAAAGCTCCAGGTCACTGAAAAGTGAAAAGAGAGAGAAGAGAAGGGAGAGCGCCAGTGACAAATGACTATTTTGAATATGCCTAGAACTGGAAAATCTCATCAATATATGTTAAATTATATTCCTAATGATTTCATAGCATCTTACATAACAGTGACTTCCCCTGACCTTATCATTAGGTTTTGGGTTTCTGTCTAAATTTAGGTTGGGAGCAACCCTTTCCTTGCTTCCGAGTCCAACTCAAATGCTGCCTCTTCTATAAAGCCTTTCCGATTTCCAAACGGATTTATTCGTCATTCCTTGAGGGCAAGGACCAAGTCTGTCTTATTAACCTAACTCTATTCCTAGGACCTGACAAAGTGCCTGGTACAGAGTAGGTAATGAATATTTATTTTATTGATAATCACTATGGGAAGCATGAGGGGTATGTCAAAAAACAAAGGAATAGGGAAGTTTTAAAGCCTCCAAAATTTTTTAGTGGTCCCCAGTTTGGTTTACAGCTATTGCCCTCTTTTGTTACGCTAACTGGAAGTCTTAACTGATTGCTACCCAATCTTCTATTCCTGACTTATTCTGCTACTGATATCCCTACCCCCCACCTATTAACCCTACCCCCACAGCTACAATGATCCTGTTTTTATCAAAATGTTATAAATTACTCCCAGAATAGTGGTGTGAAGAGTTTTATGGACCCACACCCCAGCAAAACAACTGTAACTGGTGAAATTATTAAAAAAAAAAAAAAAGAAAGAAAACAAACCATTTAAAGTCTCTAGAAATTGCCCTAAGGGCATATAATAAGTGAAGAAACATTTATTCAAGAAAATCTACTGAAATTTAGTAAGAACAGACAGAGTCTGCAGCACTTAAGCCACCTCACATTCTTTTTTTTTTTTTTTTTTAGATTTTATTTATTTATTTGACAGAGAAAGACAGCGAGAGAGGGAACACAAGCAGGAAGAGTGGGAGAGGGAGAAGCAGGCTCCCCACTGAGCAGGGAGCCCGATGTGGGGCTCGATCCCAGAACCCTGGGATCATGACCTGAGCCGAAGGCAGATGCTTAATGACTGAGCCACCCAGGCATCCCGCCACCTCACATTCTTAACCTCACCCTCCCACCTAACTCAATGTGAGAGAAGCTACACTCCAAGCCAGTGTGATCAAGAAGGTGAGGCTCATCCCAGTTTTCAGTCAAGAATATCTCTTTGGGAAGGGCAGGCCATTAGCATTCCTCATCCCCCACATCTCCGCGTTGCCTAGGCTAATTTCCAGGTGAATATCACTGAGAGGTGACGACACTCTTTCCCAGCTCCCCGCTTGTATGTTAGAGGTTCCACCCCCAAAAAGACCGAGCAGACCAGAGGCTACCACCCCAACCCAGCACTCTGCTTGTAAAGCTATTTTAAACAAGTGTGGGGAAGTTCAAGCCTAAGGGAGGTCTTGAAAATCATGGTGGTGGGCCATTAAGAAGTTCCTGGTGGCTCCAAGAGACCAATGAACAACATCACAGGCAAGCTAGTTTATCAGTGAGAACTAGAGAAAGAAACCAGCTAAGAAAACCCTTCCTAGGATCAGAACAAACCTCAAAGACTGGGCTCAAAAATTAACCCTGCAAGGGCACCTGGCTGGCTCAATGGGAAGAGCATGTGACTCTTGATCTTGGGGTCATGAGTTTGAGCCCTATGTGGGGTGTAGAGATTACTTAAATAAATAAAACTTTAAAAAGAAAATTAACCCTGCAAAGGAGTAAAAATTAAATTGAACTTCATGAAAATTAAAAACTTCTGTGCTCCAAAGGATACTATCAAGAAACTGAAAAGACAATCCATAGAACTGGAGAATATATTTTCAAATCATATTATCTGATAAGGGATTTGTATCTAGAATATATAGTGTACTAGTTTCCTGGGGCTGCCATAACAAAGTTCTATGGACTGAGTGGTTTCAACAACAAAAATGTATCGTGTCCCAGTTCTAGAGGCTAGAAGTCTGAGATCAAAGTATCAGCAAGGCTGGTTTCTTCTGCGTGCTATGAGGGAGAATATGTTCCATGCCTCTCATCTAGCTTCTGGTGTTTTCTGGCAATCTCTGGTGTTTCTTAGCTTCTGCTATATCATCCTGATCTCTGCCCTCATCTTCATATGATGATCTACCTGTGTGCTTGTCTGTGTCCAGGTTTCCCCCCTTTTATAAGGATGCCAGTCATAACTGGATTAGGACCCACCTGAGGACTTAATTTTAACTTGGTTATATCTGTAAAGACCGTATCTCCGTAAATTCACATTCTGAGGCTTTGGGGGTTAGGACTTCATATCTTTGGAGGGAAGGGAGGCCACAATTCAACTCATAACTTACAGAGAACACTTAGAATTAAAACTAAAAATAAAGTAGGGGAGGGGAACCTGGTTGACTCAGTCAGTACAGTGTGTGACTCTTGATCTTGGGGTCATGAGTTCAAACGCCGCTTTGGGAGTAGAGTTTACTTAAAGTAGAATAAAATTAAGGGGCCCCTGACGGGCTCAGTCAGTAGAGCATGCAACTCTTGATCTCAGGGTCACGAGTTTGAGCCCCACATTGGTCATGGAGCCTACTTATTAAAAAATTAAATTAAGGGTGCCTGGGTGGCTCAGTTGGTTAGGCGACTGCCTTCGGCTCGGGTTGTGGTCCCGGGGTCCTGGGATTGAGTCCCGCATCGGGCTCCCTGCTCTGCGGGGAGCCTGCTTCTCCCTCTCCCACTCCCCCTGCTTGTGTTCCCTCTCTCGCTGTGTCTCTCTCTGTCAAATAAATAAATAAAATCTTTAAAAATAATAATAATAAAATAAAAAAAATAAAAAATTAAATTAAGAAATAAAATAAAATAACCTAGTTCAAAAATGGACAAAAGATCTGAGTAGACATTTCTCCAAGGAAGTTATACAAATGGCTAACAAGCACATGAAAGGATGCTCAATATCATTCATTATCAGGGAAATGCACATCAAAACCACCATGACATAGCACTTCATACTCACTAGAATGATTATAATAAAAAAGATAAGTTCTTTTTAGTTTAAATAAATTGAATTTTTTAAAAAGGCAAATAATGACAAACGTCGGCAAGAATGTGGAAAAAATGGAATCCCCATATGGCTGCTGCTGAATATTTAAAATGATGTAGCTCCTTTATTTTTATTTATTTTTTTAAAAGATTTTATTTATTTATTTGACAGAGAGAGAGAGCTAGAGAGGGAACACAAGCAGGCGGAGTGGGAGAGGGAGAAGCAGGCTTCCCGTGGAGCAGGGAGCCCGATGCGGGGCTCGATCCCAGGACCCTGGGACCATGACCTGAGCCGAAGGCAGACGCTTTACAACTGAGCCACCCAGGCGCCCCGATGTAGCTCCTTTAGAAAATAGTCTGGCAGGTCCTCAGATACTTAAACACAGAGTTACCATATGACCCGGCAATTCCACTCCTAGGTATATAACCAGAGAACTGAAAATGTATGTCCACACAAGAACTAATACAGCAATGCTCATAACAGCATTATTTATAACAGCCCAAAGGTGGAAGCAACTCAAGTGTCTTATCAACTGATGAATGGACAAATAAAAAGTATCATATCCAGACAATGGAATTTTATTCATACATGCTACAGCATGGCTGAATTTTTAAAACATTAGACTAAGTGAAAGAAGCCAGTCACAAAAGGCTACCTATTGTGCCATTCCATCCATGTGAAACATCCAGAATCGACAAATCTACAGAGACAGAGGTAGGTTCGTGGTTGCCTAGAGTTGGGGTGCTGGGGGCAAACAGAGAGTGACTGGCTGAAGGGCATGCAGTTTGTTTTGGGTGATGATATGTTTGAAAACTGATGGTGGTGATGGTTGCACAGTTCTGTGGATATATTAAAAACCACCAAATTGTGCACTTTAAATGGGTTAATTATGTAGTGTTTGAATTATATCTCAATAAAGCTGTTAGATTTTTAAAATTCATGTACACTCTTTCCTTCAAGAAGCTCATCCTACCCAAAGTTGCTATCAGAACTGGAGTTGACAGTGAGAAAGAACAAAGATTCTTCCTTGTTTTTATCCTTGAAGACTAGAGACTTTGCCCAGAGCAGCATTTCCTTACATGGACAGGGAGCCAGATCTATGGATAGATAATTACAATGCTATGTGTGAAGACTCGTCACAGGAGACAATAGGTATAATACAGCAAGCACAGGTTTTTTTTAAGCCAGATGGTCCTAGGTTTGAATCCCAGCTCTGCTACTACCAACCTCGTACTTCTTCAATAAATTGTGGGCAATAATAATGAGCATGGGACTCCTGAAGGGATCAAAGGAAATAATGTCATCAAACCACCCATCACAATGCCTAGCATGAGGCCGTGCCCAGCAGGGCTTCTCACACTTCTTTTTGCACAGGAATCACCTGCGGATCCTGTTAAATTGTAGATTCTGATACAATAGGTCTGGGGCGAAGCCTGAGAGTCCGCATTTCTAACACGCTCCTAGGTGATGTCTCTAGTATTAGTCGAGGACCACAGTTTAAGTAGCAAGACTATAAAGTACCCTATGTATGAAGTGCCAAGGAGTATAGAGGAGGAAGCAGTAAATTAATTTTTAAGAGAATGGAAGGTCAGAGCTGGACTTTCCTTGAAGAACTGGTAAGGGAGTTTGCCAAGAATGAGAAGAATGACATGCATTCCAGGCAAGGGGAAGAGAATGAGTCAAGACCTTGCGCGTCCGTAGAAGCGGAAGGTGACTCTGGAAATAACTTCAGGAATGTGGGGGGCAGCAGCCAGAAACTGGGAAGGTACGTTGTAAATAATCTTAAACCTGAAGTTAATGAGTTTTCATTTTAGCCAAGGCCAGTGGTTCTCAAAGTATGCTCCCTGATCAGCATCATCCCCAAATTTGTTAGAAAGGCACATTTTAGGGGGCGCCTGGCTGGCTCAGTCAGTAGAGCATGCAACTCTTGACCTCAAGGTCATGAGCTGAAGCCCCACGTTGGGTGTGGAGCCTACTTAAAAAAAAAAAAAAAGAAATGCACATTTGAGGACCCACTCCAGACCTACTGAATCAAAAACACGGGAGGACGGCCCAGGAATCTGTTTGAACAAGTCCTTCAGGTAATGCAGATGCTAAAATTTGAGAACCCCTAGCCCTAAGCAAGGGGGGGGTGGGGCATTGGGAGGCATTTTAAATGGCAGAGGTGGTCAGATTTCTGTTAGAGGAAGTGGGGCTGGCAGGTGAGATGCATTAGGTAGGGAGAACAGGAAGGCAACACACCAGTTAGGAGGTGTGTGAATCCAGGTGTGAGAGAGTGGGCACCTGGCCCAGGGCAATGGCTGAGGGAGGAGAGGAGAGAGAATTAACCAAGAATTAAGAAGGTGGACTCAGTAACTAACACCTGGAGACCAATTAATTGGATGAGACTTGTGAGGGTAAATGCGGAGTAGAAGATTCCAGAGTTTCTATCTTAGATAACTGAGTTGATGGTGGAACTGCTAACCAAAATAGGGGAGAAAGGAAGAAAAGTAAGCTTTGGAGGGGAGAAAAACGAGTGTAACTGTGGTTAGGCTGAATTTTCTTCAGGGCCATGCAAGGAGAAATGTCTTAAAGGTACTTGAAAATAATGGTCCAGGTTCAGGATAAAGGCCTAAATTTATGGTCTAGATTAGAAACTCATTGGTATGTAAGGGGCAGTTCAAGCTGTACACATGGAGAAAATTATTCAAGAAATGAGAACTAAGGGGTGCCTGGGTGGCTCAGTTGGTTAAGTGTCTGCCTTTGGCTCAGGTCATGATCTCAGGGTCTTGGGATGGAGCCCTGCATCAGGCTTCTTGCTTGGCGTGAGCCTGCTTCTCCCTCTCCCTGCTGTTCCCCCTGCTTGTACTCTCTCTCTCTCTGTCAAATAAATAAATAAAATCTTAAAAAAAAAAAGAAACAAGAACAGAACAATGACAAAAGACATAGAAACCTTAGTATCTAGGCATTGGCAGAGAAAGAGGAGGAGGGGAGAGAGATTGAGAAAGAACTATCAGAGAAGTTGAGGAAAATCAGGAAAGAAACTCATTGAAGAAATCTCCTGTGTCATACAAGAATGTCCTTGGCTAGAAATAATAGAAAACCTGGCTACAAGTTGTTTAAACAAAGGATATTTTTCTTACATAGCAAGTTGGCGGTCTAGACCTGGTACAGAGGATGAATACCATCATTAAAGACCCAGACTGCTGCTTTCTTTCGGCGCCACTATTTTTAAGGTGTTGGTTTATAATCTTATGGTTGAAGGATGGCTGCTGGACCTTCAGGAATCACATCCAAATTCAAGGGGACAGAGGAGCAACAATTCTCTTCCTTCTTTGGGAGTTCTTTTATTTAAAAAAAATCTTTTTAAATTAACATATAATGTATTATTTGTTTCAGAGGTACAGGTCTGTGATTCATGAGTCTTACAAAATTCACAGCACTCACCATAGCACATACCCTCCCCAATGTCCATCACCCAGCACCCCCATCCCTCCCCCCAGCTCCACTCCAGCAACCCTCAGTGAATCTCTTATGATTTGTCTCCCTCTCTGGTTTCATCTTGTTTCATTTTTCCCTCCCTTCCCCTACGATCCTCTGTCTTGTTTCTCAAATTCCACATATCAGTGAGATCATATGATGCTTGTCTTTCTCTGATTGGGGGGTTCTTTCATTCGTTGAACTGTGGTTTCATCTTGGATACTGAGTCACATGGTTACTTCTGGCTGCAGGGGAGGGTAGGAAATTGAGTGTTCAACTGTCCAGCTCCTATAGAAGGAGGCAAGGGAGAACAGGTCGAGAATGGATGTGAAGTCTACCAAGTTGCTGTGTATATCACATCTAAAAGCAAAGAGTTCAGGGGGCCTGGGTGTCTCGGTCAGTTGGGTGTCTGCCTTCGGCTCCAGTCATGATCTCAGGATCCTGAGATGGAGACCCGCCTCGGGCTTTCTGCTTGGCAGGGAGTTTGCCTCTCCCTCCCACTCTCCCTCTGTGCTTTCCCTCTCTCTATCAAATAAATTTAAAAAATCTAAAAAAAAAAAGGAAAGAGTTCATGAAGGAGAGAGACAAGGTGACCCAAGGGGAAGAGGAGAGGCACAGCTTCTTATGCCTTTGTTGTTGCATAAATAAATCTTTTATGCAAAATATAAATGGCAACATTGGGAGGCCTGGGTGGCTCAGTTGGTTAAGTGTCTGACTCTTGATCTCACCTCAGGTCTTGATCTCAGGGTCGTGAGTTCAAGCCCCATGTTGGGCTCCACGCTGGGTGTGGAGCCTACTTAAAAAAAAAAAGTGTCAACATTGTACCAGCAGTATATATAGTCAAGGGTCACACAGAAGTTTTCCCAGCTTTTATACCCAATATTATGGGGTTTTGTTGCTTTGTTTTTTACTTTAAAACAGACTGCCCGCATTTGGAGCCATGAAGACCCAAATTCATTCTATACACAAACTCTGACTGCTCAGATTCTCCACTTGGTCTTATCTACAATGAATACAATACAAAACAGCAGGGAAAATTCCCTGACAGTTTCTCCTCCTTTTGTTCCTTTTATAATGTGAACAATTCTTCTCTAGGCACATTTATGACTGTTCTGACATTATCTGCTGCTCAGTTGGGGAACACCAAATCTGGATGAGTTTACTCTGAACATATGAATGAGGCATTATATAAGCATAGAAGGAGAATCATAATGGTCATACAAAGTATAAGAGTTCGGAGATGTTTGGAGAATGAAAATTATTACCCATGTGGTTCGAATCAGTGCCAAGGTCAATTTGTAGAAGATTGCTCTTACCAGCTAAAATCCCTTGCTCACTCGCACTGGAGGAACTGAGATCTGATTACGGGGGTAACATCCCCAAATCTGCCATTGTGAAGGCAGATTAAGAGTTCCAACATCAGGGTCAACAGGATAGCACTCTCCGCTGCAATTGATTTTTGAAACATGATATATGCAACATTCTTTGTTTTGGCTCAGTTGAGGCCACCAGAGGCCTCTTATTATATTTGGCAATGAGGGCTATTTACAGTCAGGATTATACCTCTTGACTAAGGGCATTTGGGGGCATTTCTAGAACAGATGGATCATAAAATAGGAAGCCAGGAAAACATCATGATAAAAACTAGCAGAGGACAGGTGGCGCCTGGGTGGCTCAGTCATTAAGCGTCTGCCTTCGGCTCAGGTCATGGTCCCAGGGTCCTGGGATCGAGCCCCGCATCGGGCTCCCTGCTCCGTGGGAAGCCTGCTTCTCCCTCTCCCACTCCCCCTGCTTGTGTTCCCTCTCTTGCTGTGTCTCTCCCTGTCAAATAAATAAATAAAATCTTAAAAAAAAAAAAAAAACTAGCAGAGGACCATACAACTCAATACCATCAAGGAAATTTTTTTTTTTTTTAAGATTTTATTTATTTGTTTGAGAGAGAATGAGAGAGAGCACATGAGAGGGGGGAGGGTCAGAGGGAGAAGCAGACCCCCCGCCGAGCAGGGAGCCCGATGCGGGACCCGATCCCGGGACTCCAGGATCATGACCTGAGCCGAAGGCAGTCGCTTAACCAACTGAGCCACCCAGGCGCCCCAATACCATCAAGGAAATTAAAGGATATTAAAAATTATGTTAACCAATAAGCTCAGCACTTATTTATCTTTATTCAAAAACAATAAATAAATGAAAATATCTCAGTACTATATTAACTGGACACCTAAAACTAATTAAAAATATAAGAAAATGTAACCAAATTAAAACCAGAAGTCTTCAGGCTTTTTTTTTTTTTTTTAAGATTTTATTTATTTGACAGAGAGAGAGAGCGAGAGAGAGCGAGAGAGGGAACACAAGCAGGAGGAGTGGGAGAGGGAGAAGCAGGCTTCCCGCCAAGCAGGGAGCCTGATATAGGGCTCGATCCCAGGACCCCGGGATCACGACCTGCACCGAAGGCATCTAGATGCTTCACCAACTGAGCCACCCAGGAGCCCCTAAAGGTTTTTTATTTTTTAAGTAATCTCTGCAACCAATGTGGGGCTTGAACTCACAACCTGAGACCAAGAGTCACCCGCTCCACCGACTGAGCCAGGCAGGTGCCCCAATAATTGTTTATTTTTAACTGCCTGAGTGTAATTCCCAGGCATTAACTACAGTTTGCTTGGGGCTATAAATAAGTGAGATTCTCATTTAAGAAGTCTAATTAGTATTGCAACCTGATAAGGGAACGCATTATCTTAAGGGCTCTGGGGTCCCACTCATGTTAATCTTAGGAAGGGTGGATGGTCTTTCCAGGGAATAGGCCAGGACACCTGAATCTCTGGGTCAGAGATTAGCAGCAATTTCCCATTTGAGCCAGTTTTGGCCTCAGGCAGAACTTTGAGTTCACCATCCTTCTCAGGCTTTCCTTGTTTCCCTGATTGTTGCTTTCAGTCTGCCCCCCGGGCCCCGCACCCTTGGAGACTGGCTAGGAGCTGTTTGGCACATCTCCCAGAGTGAGGCCCCTCCAACTACAGGCTCCTTTTCCTGGGTCAGTGTCACCACTCCTGGAACCTTCTTGACTAATGTTAATGACAGTTGCTTTTTTTCCCCATTAATGCACATTTAACATCCATATCTGCCTCTTTCCCCCCACACATTTACTAAGGAAGTCACTGGTAAGCAATCTAGACCACCCATCTTGGGGCGCTTGGGTGGCTCAGTCAGATAAGCATCCGACTCCTGATTTTGGCTCAGGTCATGATCTCAGGGTCTTGGGATCAAGCCCCACATTAGGCTCTGCACTCAGTGGGGAGTCTGCTCTCTCCATCTCCCTCTGCCCCTCCCTGTACTCCCCTCCGTGCTCTCTTTGTCTCGAAAATAAATACATCTTTAAATCACCCATCCCCCTTTCCCACTTGAGAGGCTATAAGAGATTACATAAATTATATTTTTTTCCTAAGAGTTGAAACTAAGTTTAAGCGTATTGCCAAAATCTCCCTGACCTCAGTCTAAGGAGATCAACCTTATTTAAATAAAACCGTTCCAAATGTAAAAGTTACTTAACATTTTAGTTGCCTTAGCTCTATCATTTTAATCTTATATACTTGGGAATAAGAGATCACCTCAGAAGTATGATTGTATCAGAAGCATGGAAACATAGTTAAGAGTTTCTCATATGTATTTAACCTGAATATTAATCTGTTTTTACTAGTTTTATCTGACCAGATAATGTACAAATTTACCAAATAATTTTTAAATTCTTACCCATAGAAATTACACGTGTCAATTTAATTTTTTTTTTTCCTTTTTAGAGAGAGAGAGTGCACACACGAACAGGGTTGGGGGGCAGCACAGAGAATCTTAAGAATCTTTTTTTTTTTTTTAAGATTTTATTTATTTATTTGAGAGACAGAATGAGAGAGAGAGAGAGCACATGAGAGGGGGGAGGGTCAGAGGCAGAAGCAGGCTCCCTGCCGAGCAGGGAGCCCGATGCGGGACTCGATCCCGGGACTCCAGGATCACGACCTGAGCCGAAGGCAGTCGCTTAACCAACTGAGCCACCCAGGCGCCCTCTTTTTTTTTTTTTTTTTTAAGATTTTATTTATTTAACACAGAGCGAGAGATCACAAGTAGGCAGGCAGGGAGGCAGGCAGAGGGAGAAGCAGGCTCCCTGCTGAGCACGGAGCCGGATGCTGGGCTTGATCCCAGGACCCTGGGATCATGACCTGAGCGGAAGGCAGACGTTTAACCTACTGAGCCATCCAAGCGCCCCGAGAACCTTGAGAATCTTAAGCAAGCTATAAGCCCAGCTCCTAGCCCTACACAGGACTCAATCTCATAACCCTGAGATCACGACTTGAGCCGAAATCAAGAGTCGGATGCTTAACCAACTGAGCCACCCAGGCACCCATCAATGTAATATTTTTAACTTTCTACTTGGTACAGAGAAAGAATTCTCTAACATCTGAAAACAACAGCTCAAGTAAAACAATACATGGCAACTGCGGCTGGGTATGGAATGGGGGGGGGCAGGAGCACACTGGGGGGGGGGGGGGGCCACCCGCTGCAGCCAATAGGGCTTCTCTAAATGGGGTGCAGCTTTCCAGCAGCCTGCGGGGTGTGGCTAAGACCCTGGTGCCAGAGGGCCTCGCTGTGCCGCCCAACTCCACCACTTCTTAGCAGTCTGCCGAGTTACTCAACCTTTCTGTGCTTTCGTTTTTCTCTTCCTTAAAGTATAAAGAAGAAAAAAGTTGTCTAGATTAAATCTGTGACGTGTTTGGAACACTGCCTGAGAGATACATGGTGTTAGCCAATATCTGATTATAGCAAGCTGGGTCCAGGTTACCACAGCTGCGGAGTTGTCACAAGAGGAGAAATCCAGGTTAGTATGTGAAATTTCTCAATGTTTGGAGTGTTGGCTTTTTTTCTTTTACGATTTTATTTATTTATTTGAGAGAGAGAGAGAGCATGCGTGCATAGGCGAGCAGGTGGAGGGGCAGAGGGAGAGGGAGAGAGAATCTCAAGCAGATTCCTTGCTGAGCCTGGAGCCCAACGCGGGGCTCAATTTCAGGACCCTGAGATCATGACCTGAGCTGAAACCAAAAGTGGACGCTCAGCTGACTGAGCCACCCAGGCGCCCCTGGAGCGTTGGCTTATCTGAAGCAAGGTGTGACATTGTAGGCTATGGCTCTGCAAGCCCTCCGACCTGTGTTGTCCTTCACTGCAATCTCGCAGCTCCCCCCAGCTGCCTGGTAAGGGCATGTTGACAGCGCCACCCACCAGATCCCCCCTGAGCCCCCATGGTCATGTGGACAGATGCCTGTTTAGCCTCTTCAGGTGGATGGCTCATACTGAAAAGGTCCCAAAGGGAATTCTTGATTCACCCAACCCCCAACACACAAAATCTGTTCTTCCTTCAGACTTTCCTCCCCTCCTCAGGAAATGGCACCACTATCCCCCATTTGCCAATGCCAGAAACCTGGGGGGAGGGGGTCAGCCTCAGTTCTTCTCCCTCCTAATCTTCTCCTCCCAGGCCTACCTCCCCTCCATGTGCGGGCGAATGCCGGCTGAAGAGGCCTGGCTAAGGAGGGGCCCGAAATCCAACCTCCACCTGTGCAGGACTCTGTCTGCTCAAAGGATGGTGGCTTTGTCTACATGCATTTGACTTAGCAGGGTCAGTCTCCTCCCAGTTCATTACCAAGTCTCTTGGTATTCGCTCCACAATTCTTGAATCTATCTACTTCCTACCATCTCCACTGTTCAGGGTAAGCCATCCTCATTTTTCATCTGGGAGACTCAGATTGCTTTCCAACCGTCTAGTGGCCGCTTTGTTCACACACCCCTCCAGTCATTCCCCACCCATTAGCCAAGGTAAGCAATCTTTTTAAAGGGGCAAATAAAATACATGACACCCCTGCTTCATACCCTTTAATGACTTCCTGTTGTTCTCACAGCAAAGATCAAAATCTTAATGCCACGTCCTTTGAGCTCTTGCTCCTAGCCTCATCCCCAGCCACTCTGCTCTTCTCTAAGTTACCCTGGGCGTCCTTCTCACCTTGCCTCAGGCATTATCCTGCTTCTACTGCCTTCAGGTTTCACTTAATGTTTTTTTCAGGGAGGCCTTTTCCACCTCCATATTAAATGTGCTCCCCCTATGCTGGGCTGTCTTTACTCTGCCCAGTTCCTTAATAGAGCTTACCTCTGTTAGGGAAATGTGCACATTGTGTGCATATATGTAAAAATTTGTAGCTATGTTATATCTCATTAAATGAGGCAAACTTTTTTCAGAGGCTCTCATTGCTATCCGGGACTGGGCTAAACTTAAACTTGCCAATAAAGTTATCTGGTCTTCAAAGGTCTCATTTGGGGTAAACATTCAGTCAGTTTAAAGTTGCTGTCCTGCCAGAACGTTCCCTTCCCCACCTTGACTTCCCAAGGTGGACTGTGGGATCAAAGGGGAGCTTAGAGGCGGTGGCTAGAGGAGTCCCGGATCAGTGGGTCCTTATTGGCTTCTGCTCCCTAGTCACTCCTGGTCACCACAGCCCTGCTGGCATCAGCTGCTAAGGTTGTTGGCTGGCAAACTCATGATCTGTTGCTTCAGCTCCTTGAGATTCAGGTGTCTGGATCTCTCTCACCCCCATCCCTCCATCCCTGCTCCTCTCACCAGCGGACTCGGGAGCACTTTAGCTCTTGCTGGGGGCTTCAGCTCTGCTCATCCTTGGGGTCTTAGTCACATTCTCCAGCCATTCCCTGCCAATCAGTCCACCACTGCCCCTGGTTTAGGATCACCTGGTCCCTGGCACAACACCCATTGTCCCATCCATGGCTCTCAACCATACTACTTTGCCTTGCAGGGAGCCTACAGAGAAGTCTGGGTTTCTGGCACACCATCTGTAAGTTGAGGACAACTAGAAGCAGCATCCTCTCTCCCTAATACCACTCTCTGCGCCTGAGCCCCGCTCCATGTGAGGTATCTGCCAGAATTAGGCAGCCAACCAAGCTGGACTAGGGGAAGTGGGTTTCTAGCCCCACCCCTACCCTCAGTTAGCCAGACACTTCTATGTGGTGTCTACATGTGGGTCTGTCCGATCGGTTGGGGGCCCCCAAATGTGGGTCGATGATCAGGTGGCATGGGCAGTGAAAGGATTCACCTGAGGCAGAACAAAGGAGATAGAAGTTTATGGAAAACACCACAAGGGAGCGGCAGGTGGGACAGCAAAGAAGAGGCTGTCTGCCATGAGGCAGTGGGTGGGGGCTGTTTTTAAAGGGTGACGGTGAAGGGGGCGCCTGAGTAGCTCACTTGGTTAAGTGTCTGCCTTCCGCTCAGGCCCTGATCCCAGGGTCCTGGGATCGAACCCCATGTCGGGCTCCCTGCTCGGTGGGGAGCCTACTTCTCACTCTCTCTTTGCCTGCCACTCTCTCTCTCTGTCAAATAAATAAATAAAATCTTAAAAAAAAAGGCGGGGGGGACGGTGAGGAGGTAGGGCCATGTATGGAATTTTCCTTTTTTTGGTACTGTGCCTGGTGGTAAGTAGCCCATGGGTTGGTTAGGGCCTATGGATATTTTGAGATGGGTTGCCTGATGGGCCTGTCTGTATTCAGCCAGGTGGTTGCTGCAGGCCCTTTCTTCATTCCTTTGCTCAAGCCTGTTTGCCTAAAAGCAGTCTCTACCTCATGGTTAGACCTCAAAAGCAGGGGAGCACTGACACACTCATGCTGAACTCTTACCCTACCTCTTTCTCCATGAAACTTATTTTCTACCTCTCCAGTTCCTATTCTCTCTTTGGGTCTTCACTTCAGGATCAGGGAGGACTTTCCTGGCCTTTCAGATCACATTGTCTATGAATTTCACAAGGGCAGGAACCGTTTTGTTCCTTTCTGATCCTTAGTGCCTAACGCAGTGCTTGGCACACAGTGCCAGAACAAAGAACAGAAACACAATAAAGATTTGCTGAATAAATATTATTAATCTGTCTTTACCTGTAATAGACCTTAAGGTCAGGGTGCCAGGGGTGATGTATTATAAATCCTTCAATTCCCTTATCATGCAGAGCTTTGCAGTCAGTTCCTGGCCCTACTATTCATTCATTCATTCCACAAATACTTTTTTTTTTTTAAAAAAAGATTATTTATTTATTGAGAGAGAGAGAGTGCAGGTGCGTGCGGGGCGGTTGGGGGGGCATAGGGAGAGGGAAAGAGAGAATCTCAAGCAGACTCCCTGCTGAGCAGAGCCTGAGGAGTGGCTCCATCCCACCACCCTGAGATCAGGACCTGAGTGGAAACCAAGAGTAGGAGGCTCTGTGTCACATTCTCCAGCCATTCCCTGCCACCCAGGTGCCCCCAACAAATGCTTTTTGAGTGCATGCTGTGCAGTGCGCTGGGCTTGCTATCGGAGATAAAGGAATAAATTCTTCAAAACATTTTTATTAAACATTAAATATGTCCCAAAATTTCATAACATATGTAAAGCATAAAAATTATAAAGTGAACTCTCTCTAAACCTACTACTCAGCTCCAGTGGTAAATCATTTTTTTGTTTTTTTTTTAAAGATTTTATTTATTTGAGAGAGAGAGAGACAGCGAGAGAGGGAACACAAGCAGGGGGAGTGGGAGAGGGAGAAGCAGGCTTCCCGCTGAGCAGGGAGCCCGACGTGGGGCTCGATCCCAGGACTCTGGGATCATGACCTGAGCAGAAGGCAGACGCTTAGCGACTGAGCCACCCAGGCGGCCCCCCTTTTTTTTTTAAGACTATTTGTCAGAGAGAGAGCGAGCACAAGCAGGGGGAGCGGCAGGCAGAGCAGGCAGAGGGAGAGGGAGAAGCAGGCTCCCCGCTGAGCAGGGAACCTGATGCAGGGCTGGATCCCAGGACCCTGGGATCATGACCTGAGCCAAAGGCAGACACTTAACCAACTGACCCACCAGGCATTCTGGAAAATCTTTACATAGCGAGTTGAACAGAGTGAAAGGGGACAGAAACAGATCCCTGGAGAGCTATAGCAGTCTTGGGCAGATAGATGAAGGCGCCTGAGGTAGGGAGTTATAGGAAGAAAGGGAAAGGTGGGCTCAAAAGACATTTAGGAGGGGGGCGCTGGGTGGCTCAGTTGGTTAAGTGTCTGCCTTCGGCTCAGGTCATGATCCCGGAGTCCTGGGATGGAGTCCCGGGGCAGGCTCCCTGCTCGGCGGGGAGCCTGCTTCTCCCTCTGCCCCTCCCCCGCTCATGCTCTCTCTCTCTCTCTCTCTTTCTCTCTCTTGCGCGCGCAAAAATAAATAAAAATTAAAAAAAAAGATATTTAGGAGGTAAATTGGATTTGATGGACTATCACTCACTAGTTGCGTAAACTAGTTAAGTCCCAACATTCCGGAGCCTCAATTTCTGCATCTGTACGATAGGTTAGTAATAACTATCGTTATATATATCCCTAGCACCTAACACAAAGCTTAGTACAAGATGATAAACACACACAAATCATAACTACTGTTATTACTGTGGAAGCTTCATATATGCTGGCAGAATGAATATTCTGTCAAACTTGAGGGTGGAACTCGCCATTTCTAGGGACGAAAATGATAAATGACGGTGCCTTTGCCAGAACGGACATCCATACTCCCCAGGCAGTGCGGCAGCACAGGCCGGGATCAGAGTCTGGGCCACCGCCAACCCCATCTCCCGCCTGGCCCGCGCCCCAACACCAGCTGGAGCCCTGGCCCCGCCCACATCCCTGCAAGTCCCGCCCCCGGGGCCGCGCGCGCCGCCGCCGCCGCCGCCGCGCGCGTCCCGCCCCGCCCCTGCTGCTGACGTGCAGGGCCGAAAGGGACGGGCGGGCTCCGCCGAGCCGTGTGCTTCCGCGGGCTCCGGGGTCGCTGGGGCCTCGTGGCGGGGCGGCTCCGCGGGGCTTCGCCCGCTCCCTCACCTCCCTCGTGCCCTCTCGCGGCGCCCGGCGGGCCCTGCGCTTCGGCTGGAGATCGAGGAAAGGGTGAGTGTTGGCGGGAGCGGGATCGGACCGGCCGGGCGCGCGCTCCGCTCTCCGGGGCATTGTCTGGGCGGGGGCGGCGCGGGCACGTGCGCTCCCTTCCCCCACCCTGCCAGCCGCGCGGCCCCGGCAGAGCAGAGGGAGGGAGCCGATGACTGCAGAGAGCAGGGGACCCGGAGGAGGAGGCTGGTCCTGGGGTGAGTGTGTCCGTCGGGGGGAGTCTCCGAAGCGGGAACCTGGAATTTGGGTGTGTTGGAGGGTCCTTCTAAGGGGCACAGCGCTCTCTGAGGAGATGGGGGTCCCTTGAGCCCCAGTGGCCGGAGCTTTCAGGATGTTAAGCTTGGTGGCCTGAGATGGGATTGGAGACGAGATTCGGCTCCAGCACCGGCAAGTTGTGGGTTTACCAACAAGAACCGGGGAAATCTGCCTCCAACCTGTCGCCATCCTAACTGTCCCCCTCCCTCGTGAAGGATGCATGGGATTTAGAAAGGTTGGAGGATATTCCAGGGATATGCCCGAGTTAGAGCACCAGAGGTGTGACACAGTGCGGGGTTAGAGAGAAAGCTTGGGAAAGTGAGTACTTGGAAGAAAGGTGGGTTGTGGCCAGATTGCAGAAGACAATGAATGAGGTTTGTATCAAAACCTTTTTTTCTATCATGAGTGTAATTAGGTTAAAAAATAGAAAGTAGAGGAGGAAAATATCACCAATAATCTCAGCCCTGACGCCTCATTCTTAGAGTGTTTGTAGGTGTTTGCTAGTATTTTCATCTAAGCTTGTAACAGTTATAATTAGAGTTTACCTACAGTTTTCATTTTCTTTTCTCCTTAAGGTGTAAAAATGCGATGTAATATACAGTACTCAGCAATATCCTTTTTTAATAAGTAGCATGTATTCATCGTAGAGAAATTAAAAAATATAGACAAGCAAAATGAGGAAGAGTATTAATAGTTTTACTGCCTAGAGATATTGTGATTTTTGGTTGTGTATATTCTTTCAAAGATAGGAGCAGATAATGCCCTGATTAGGAATTTAGTTTTCATAGGAATCCTTTGAAGGTTTTAAGAAGGCAGGTAGCGTAATCTGACTGCTGTGTGGAGGAAGAGGGCAAGAGTGGGAGCTAGGAGATAGTTAGGATGCTCTTTGCAGTACCTTGGTCCATGGCAGGAGAGATGAAGAGTACAAAGATTTAAAAATATTTTGGAGGTAGAATAAGACCTGGGAGTGGGTTAGTGAGGGAATGGGAGAATTCTTTGCTTTTTTTTTTTTTTAATATATATTTTTAACGATTTATTTTTTTTAAAGATTTATTTTTTATTTATTTATCTGAGAGAGAGAATGGGAGACAGAGAGCATGAGAGGGGGAGGGTCAGAGGGAGAAGCAGGCTCCTCGCTGAGCAGGGAGCCTGATGCGGGACTCGATCCCGGGACTCCGGGATCATGACCTGAGCCGAAGGCAGCTGCCTAACCAACTGAGCCACCCAGGCGCCCCACGATTTATTTTTTTATTTGAGAGAGAGAGAAAGAGATAGTGTGAGCCCAAGCAAGCAGGGGGAGGGGCAGAGGGAGAGAGAGAGAATCTCCAGCAGACTCCCTGCTGAACATGGAGCTGAAGTGGGGCTCCATCTCATGGCCCTGAGATCATGTCCTGAGCTGAAATCAAGAGTTGAATGTTTAACCAACTCAGCCACCCAGGCACCCCTTAATATGTTTTTTTAAATTAAGTTAAACTCTGTGCCCAGTGTGGGGCTCGAACTCACGATCCTGAGATCAGGAGTTGCATGCTTTACTGACTGAGCCAGCCAGATGCCCTGAGAATTCTTTGCTTTTGCTATTTGTTTTGAGCAACTATGAGTAGGTTGTGACATTTACTGAGAGGAAGAAGAATGGAAGAGAAATTTGAGGTGGGAAGAATCTTGAGTTCTGTTTTGGCTGTATTAAATGTGAGATGCCTATCAGTTATGAAGTTGGTATATTGAGGAAGCAGTTGGATGTACAGGTTTGGGAACTCATGGAAGAGAGAACCAAGACTTGTTAGATAAAAATTTGGAGTTCATTGCATAGATGATATTGAAAGGTATGGGACTGTATGAGATCACCAAGGGGAAGAGTATAGAGAAGTGGAATTGGTGCTTTGAGGTGCAGTATGGGAAGAAGATTGAACACAGGACAGAAGAAACAGCCAGTGAGGTAGGGAAAAAAAGCAGAAGACCGGTGTTACGGAAGCCAAGAAAAATAAGTTCATAGAGGATAGAGAATTGGTCCATCCATGCTTTGAGTTGTTTAGTGAGATGCTCAATTGGATTTGGAGGTTGTTAGCTTTGTCATTGGTATTACTATTACTTTTTTTTTTTTTTAAGATTTTTTAATTTTTAAGTAATCTCTACACCCAGCATGGGGCTTGAACTCACAACGTGGAGATCAAGAGTTGTACACGCCACCAACTGAGCCAGGTGGCACCCTTAGTCATTGGTATCATTATCCAGAGTTCTAGAAGTGGGAGGTGGAAACCAGATTGGAATAATTGGTTGGGGCTTGAGGAAGTGAAGGTAATGAGTATGGATTAGAAAAACCTAGGCCTTTTTTGAGATGCCTTAGTTCCATTTGCTCCAAAAGTAAATTTGGTAGGTGAAAAATGGTGTCTTGTTTAATTTTTCCCTCCTTGATTACTAGTGTATTTGAGTATTTTTTTCACATGTATTGGCCATTGGTGATTTTCTGTTTCTGTCCTGTGTATATCTTTTTGTGTTTATCACTTACGGGAATTGATTGTCAAGAGTTCTTTTAGCTATTGAAAATATGTAGTTTAACATAGAGCTTGCAGAATTTCCCCCTTAAGTATTTTTCCCTTCTGGGAATAAATGAGTTTATTACATATGCTCCATCAGGGAGGACATGGTTAATAGTGGAAAAGCCATATTTAACATTTCACTCCTACATATGCTTTTTTTTTTTTTTTCAATTTTAGTAGGATACACATAAAATTTACCACCTTAACCATTTTTAAGCGTGCAGTTCAGTGGTATTAGATACATTTGTAATGGTGTGCAACCATACCACCATCCATCTCCATCATTCTTTTCATCTTATAAAACTGAAAATCTATACCCATTAAACAATAACTCCCATTCCCCCTTTCTCCTAGTCCCTGGCAACCACCATTCTTTCTTTATCTGTGATTGATTTTTACTACATTAAGTACCTCATATAAGGAGAATCAAACTGTATTTGTCTTTTTTGACAGGTTTATTTCACTTAGTATGTTTTCAAGGTTCACCCATTTGTAGCATGTGTCAGAATTTCCTTTTTAAAAAAAATTTATTTTTTAAGTTTTTAATTCCAGTTAGTTAACATACAGTGTTATATTAGTTTCAGGGGTATGATATAGTGATTCAACACTTCCGTACGTTACCCTGCGCTCATCACAAGTGCACTCACCTATTTCACCCATCCCCCTGCCTCCCCTCTGGTAACCATCAGCTTGTTCTCTGTAATTAAGTCTGTTTCTTGGTTTGTCTCTCTTTTCCCCTTTGCTCATTTGTTTTGTTTCTTAAATTCCACATATGAGTGAAATCATATGGTATTTGTGTTTCTCTGACTGATTTCACTTAGCATTATATATCTAGCTCCATCCATGTGGTTGCAAATGGCAAGATTTCATTCTTTTAAATGGCTGAATAATACTCATTCTGTATATATTCCACATCTTCTTTATCCATTCATTAATCAGTGGACACCTGGGCTGTTTCCATATCTTGGCTATTATAAATAATGCTGCTATAAACAAAGGGGTGCATGCATCCCTTTGGTTTGTTTTTTTTTTAAAGATTTTATTTATTTATTTGACAGAGAGAGACACAGCGAGAGAGGGAACACAAGCAGGGGGAGCGGGAGAGGGAGAAGCAGGCTTCCCGTGGAGCAGGGAGCCCGATGCGGGGCTCGATCCCAGGACCCTGGGATCATGACCTGAGCCGAAGGCAGACGCTTAACCGACTGAGCCACCCAGGCACCCTGCATGCATCCCTTTGAATTAGTGTTTTTGTATTCTTTGAGTAAAGAACTTTCCTTTTTAAGGCTGAATAATATTCCAGTAAATGTATATATCACATTTGTTTACCCATTCATCTGTTGATGAACACTTGGGTTGTTTCCATTTTCTGGATATTGCAAATAATGCTAAGAACATGGGTGTACAGATACCTCTTCAAGTCCCCACTTTTAGTTCTTTTAGTATGTATATACCCAGAAGTGGAATTGTTATACCATACAGTAATTCAATTTTTAGTTTTTTGAGGAACTACCACACTGTTTTCCATAGTGGATTGCACATATATTCCCTCCAACATTGTACAAGGGTTCCAGTTTCTTCACATCCTCGCCAACGCTTGTTTTCTGATTCTTTTTTTTTTGGATAGCCATCCTAATGGGTGTGAAGTGATAATCTCACTGTGTTTGGTTTTTTTTTTAAAGATTTTATTTATTTATTTGACACAGAGCACAAGCAGGGAGAGTGGCAGGCAGAGGCAGAGGGAGAAGCAGGCTCCCCGCAGAGCAGGGGGAGCCCAATGCGGGACTCCATCCCAGGACCCTGGGATCATGACCTGAGCTGAAGGCAGTCGCTTAACCAACTGAGCCACCCAGGTGCTCTCTCACTGTGGTTTTGATTTGTACTTCCCTAATATTACTGATGTGGAGCATCTTTTCAAGTGCTTCTTTGGTCATTTGTATATTATTGGAGAAATGTTTATTCAAATCTTTTGCCTACTTTGAGTCAAGTTTTTTGTTGCTTTGAGTTTTAGAAGTTCTCTCTATATATTCTGGATAGGAATCTCTTATCAGATATATGATTTGCAAATATTTTCTCCTTCTGTGACTTGCCTTTTTACTCTGTTGATAGTGTCTTGATGCACAAAGTTTTAAAATTTTCATGAAGTCCAATTTATTTTTTTTATTACCTGTGCCTTTGGGGTCATATCTAAGAAATCTTTGCAAATCCAGTGTTTTATTAGAAGTTTTATTGTTTCGGGCGCCTGGGTGGCTCAGTCCGTTAAGTGACTGCCTTCGGCTCAGGTCGTGATCCTGGAGTCCCGGGATCGGGTCCCGCATCGGGCTCGCTGCTCGGCGGGGAGCCTGCTTCTCCCTCTGACCCTCCTCCCTCTCATGCTCTCATTCTCGCTCTCAAATAAATAAAATCTTAAAAAAAAAAAAAAAAGAAGTTTTATTGTTTCAAGTTTACATTTAAGCCTTCAGTCCATTTTGAGTTAATTTTTGTATATGTTGTTAGGTAAGGGTCCGACTTCATTCTTTTGCATGTAGATATTTAGTTTTTCCAGCACCATTTGTTGAAAAGACTGTCCTTTCCCAATTGAGTGGTCTTGGCATTCTTGTAAAAATTGATTTGACCATATATATGGTCAGTTTTATTTCTGGGCTCTCTGTTCTGTTCCATTGGTCTGTATTATTTCTGTTTATAGCAATACCACTGTTTTGATTACTATAGCTTCTGGTACATTTTGAAATCAGGAGGTGTGAGTCCTTCAGTTTTGTTCTTTTTCAAGATGGTTTTGGTCAGAGTCCCTTGATATTCCATATGAATTTTAGGATGGGTTTTTCTATTTCTACAAAAAAATGTCATTGGGATTGTGATAGGGATTGCATCAAATTTATAGATGGCTTTGGGTAGTACTGACTTTTAAGCAGTATTTTCCAATCTGTAAACATGAGATGTGTTTCCATTTAACTATGTTGTTTTTAATTTCTTTCAGCAGTGTTTTGTAGTTTTCACTGTATAAGTCTCTCACCTCCTTGGTTAAGTTAATTCCTAAGTACAGTTGACCCTTTAACCACACAGGTTTGAATTGTGTGGATCCACTTATATGTACTGTAAATGTGTTTTCTCTTCATGGTTTAATATTTTCTCTAGCTTATTTTATTGTAAGAATACAGTATATAATACATATAACATACAAAATATTTGTTAATTGTTTATGTTACTGGTAAGGCTTCTGGTCAACAGTAGGCTATTAGTAGTTAAATTTGGGGGGAGTCAAGGTTATACATAGATTTTTTACTGTGTGGGGATTGGTGCCCCCAATCCTTGCATTGTGGAAGGATCAACTGTATTGTATTCATTTTGATGCTGTTACAAATGGAATTGTTTTTGTAATTTCCTTTTCAGATATTTCACTGTATAGAGAAATGCAACTGATTTTTGTGTGTTGACTAAGTATCCTGATACTTTGCTGAATTAATTTATTCTTACATTTTTTTTGTGGAATTTTTAGGGTTTTCCACATATAAGATCATATCCCTTCATATTAAAATGCCTTCAGGGGCGCCTGGGTGGCTCAGTCGTTAAGCGTCTGCCTTTGGCTCAGGTCATGATCCCAGGGTCCTGGGATCGAGCCCCGCATCGGGCTCCCTGCTCCGCGGGAAGCCTGCTTCTCCCTCTCCCACTCCCCCTGCTTGTGTTCCCTCTCTCGCTCGCTCTCTCTGTCAAATAAATAAAATCTTTAAAAAAATAAATAAATAAAATGCCTTCATATTCATTCACTGGATACACTATAATTTGCTGTAGACTGCTTCCAGTCTTGTATTATAAAATAAATATACAGGAAGAGGAGAACGAACATTTAAATTCTAAATCTGTAAGTGTAGCCCACATATGACAGTAAATTCAGAGCAGTTTCTTAGGATAGATTCTCAGAAAGTGGATTCTCATTTAACCAGAGATTTTTATTTGAATTTTCATTGCTAATCCTTGAATTTACCCCCATCTTCCTGCCTTTAATCCTGCCCCCCCCTTTTATCCTGTTTTCTACACTGCTGCCAAATAAAGGGTAAGGGTCAGTGCATTTTTCCTTCATAGAAAATAAGACTTAGGAAGCAAATTGTTTCTATGACATCTGTTTTGTAAGTTAAAAAAAAAAAGTTTTTGAAGACTGGAGTGTACTTCATGGATGAGTTGGAATTTGATTTGATTTTTGAAAGATGAATAGCATTTCCGTAAGCAAGAGAGAAGGTAGAGTGAAATATGAATCCATTGAAAGGTAATTGTGTTCAGGCATGCGAACTTTGACGACTGCAGACAAAGAGAGGTAGAACTAGTTCTCCAGCCAAGGATTGTTTATCCTGTTTACCTGAAGAATGAGCTATAAGGGTGTGTGTGTGGGGACACCTGTTATGTATGTGTTGGTAGTGAAGGCTGAGGGTAAGGAGAATGCCAAGAGGGACTTCAGCTTGATTTATATGTTTTTATTCATTTAGTTATGGATACATTGGTGATTGTTATCTAATTTGTTTCTTAGGCACTGTAGGTTAAGCATCTGACTCTTAGTTTCGGCTCAGGTCATGATCTCAGGGTCATGGGATCCAGCCCTGCGTCGGGCTCCACACTCAGCGTGGAGATTGAGATTCTCTCTCTCCCTCTCCCTCTGCCCCTACCACTTGTGCTGTCTCTCTCTCCATCTCTCTAAAATAAAGAAATAAAATCTTAAAAAAAAAATAGTTTGAGAGCGTGTGTACTTTTTTTTTTTTAAGATTTATGTATTAGAGCATGAGAGCCTGTGTGTATGGGTGAGCAGTGGGGAGAGGGAGAGAGATACCCAAGCTGACTCCACCCTGAGTGCAAGCCTAATGTAGGGCTCCATCCCAAGACCCAGAGATCACGACCCCAGCCGAAACAGAGTCAGACGCCCAACTGACTGCACCACCCAGGTGCCCCTAGAGAGAGAGAGAAAGTGTGTGTGTGTGTGTATATTTTTTAAAGATTTATTTATTGGGGCACCTGGGTGGCTCAGTCGGCTAAGTGTCTGTCTTTGGCTCAGGTCATGGTCCCGGAGTCCCAGGATTGAGGCCCTTATCGGGCTCCCTGCTCTGCAGAGAGCCTGCATCCCCCCTTGCCCCTCACCTCACTCATGCTCTCTCTCTCTCAAATAAATAAAATCTTTTAAAAATTATTTATTTATTTTAGAGAGAGCGCACACGAGCACAAGTGCAGGGGCAAGGGGCAAAGGGAGAGGGAGAGAGTCTCAAGCGGACTCTGCGTTGAGTGTGGACCTGCAGTGGGGCTTGATCTTATGACCCTGAGATCACCACCCCAACTGAAACCAAGAGTTGGACACTCAACCAGCTGTGCCACCCAGGTGCTCCAAGAGTGTGTATACTTTTAAAAATTGAGATGTAATTCACATAATATAAAGTTCATCACTTTAAAATGTATAATTCAGTGGGTTTTAGTATATTTACAAGGTTATGCAACCATTTCTACCATCTAATTCCAAAATATTTCTATCACCCCAGAAAGAAACCCCATACCTATTAGCAGTCAGTTCTGGTGCCCCCCCCTACACACATTTCATGTAAATAGGGTATCGTATAACATGCGGCCTTTAGTATCTGGCTTCTTTCACTTAGCATGCTGTATTCAGTCCATCTGTGGTGTAGCATGTGTCAGTACCTTATTATTTTTTATTGCTTAATATTCTACTGTATGAATATACCACATTTTGTCTAGTCATCAGTCGAGAGAGATTTGGGTTGTTCATACTTTTTCACTATTGTGAATAATGCTGTAATGAACATTTGCATGTAAGTTTTTATGTGGACATGTCTTTTCAGTTCTCTTGGATCTATACTGAGGAGTGGAATTGCTAGGTCATTTGGTAAATCTGTTTAACTTTTTTTTTTTTTAAGTAATCTTTACACCCAACATGGACTCAAATTCACAGCCCTGATATCAAGAGTCGCAGGCTCTTCCAACTGAGCCAGCCAGGCATCCCGATTCTGTTTAACATTTTAAGGAACTGCCAAACTTTTCCACAGCAGCTGCACCATTTTACATTTTCACTAACAATGTATGAGAGTTCCCATTGTGTATTCTTTATATGTTTCTTTGGCAGACTCTTCAATAGTTGTGTGTGTCTGTATGTGTGTTGTTTTTATTATTTATTTATTTATTTATTTTAAAGATTTTATTTATTTATTTGACAGAGAGAGACACAAGTGAGAGAGGGAACACAAGCAGGGGGAGTGGGAGAGGGAGAAGCAGGCTTCCCGTGGAGCAGGGAGCCCGATGCGGGGCTCGATCCCAGGACCCTGGGATCATGACCTGAGCTGAAGGCAGACTCTTAACAACTGAGCCACCCAGGCGCCCCTCATTGTTATTTTTTTATAATGACTTTTAAAAAAAATTTATTGGATGGAAGGGGAGGGTATTATACTAAGCGAAATAAGTCAATCAGAGAAAGACAATTATTTGATTTCACTTATATGTGGAATTTAAGAAATAAAACAGGAACATAGGGGAAGGGAGGAAAAAATAAAACAAGATGAAATCAGAGAGGGAGACAAACCATAAGAGTTTGTCTTAATCATAGGAAACAAACAGGGTTGCTGGAGGGGAGGAGGTGGGGAGGTGGGGTAACTGGGTGATGGACATTAAGGCGGGCACTTGATGTAATGAGCACTGGGTGTTATATAAGACTGATGAATCATTGAACTCTATCTCTAAAACTATCTCTAAAACTAATACTCTATGTGTAATTAATTGGATTTAAATTTAAAAAGGGAAAAATTTATATTAAGTAATCTCTGCATCCAGCATGGGGCTTGAACTCATGACCCTGAGATCAGGAGTCCTGTGACAGCTCCTCTGACTAAGCCAGCCAGGTATCCCTATTATGACTTTTGAGGTCTAATTCACATACTGTAAAATTCACTCTTTTAAAGTATAAAATTCAGTGTTTTTGCTTTTATTTTAGTAGATTGACACAGTTGTGCAACCATCACTATAATTCCAGAAAATTTTTTTCAATAGTTTTTTAGACTAGGTAGGGAGTGTTGATTTAAAGAACAACCAATTTTTTTTTTTTTTAAAGATTTTATTTATTTCTTTGAGACAGAGAGAATGAGAGAGAGAGAGAGAGCACATGAGAGGGGGGAGGGTCAGAGGGAGAAGCAGGCTCCCTGCCGAGCAGGGAGCCCGATGCGGGACTCGATCCAGGGACTCCAGGATCATGACCTGAGCCGAAAGCAGTCGCTTAACCAACTGAGCCACCCAGGCGCCCAAGAACAACCAATTTTCTAAAAAATCTTTCATGTTTGGGTGCCAGGGTGGCTCAGTTGGTTGGCTTCCAGCTCTTGGGTACTGATCTTGGGGTTGTGGGATTGAGCCCTGGGTTGGGCTCATGCGCTGGGTGTGGAGGCTACTTGGGATTATCTCTTCCTCTCCCTCTGGCCCTCTCTCTCTCTCTCAAAGGAAAAAAAAAAGTCTCTTAGGTACTTGTTTCCTTCTTAGAATCTCAGTTTCACATAGAAAAGCATGAGACTTATCCCTGTAGAATGTACTGTCCATTTGAAAGCTCCAGTGAAAAATCCCTACTTAGTGAAGTATGCAAGATTTGGCTCAATTTATATATTCTCAGTGACTGTCTCCAAGAATTTGACACAATCTTGATCTGGCCCAGTTTCTTCCTGTCCTTTTCAACCTGGATTTGTAGACAAGCTTTGTTTTCTTTCGCTTCTCTTGGAAAACAACAAAACAAAACTTCTATGGCTTCACAATTGAAACAACAGGATTGTCATATGAATCAGAACTGTCATTTTAGACAATTCCAGTCAGTGATCTTTGTCTGAAAGTGCCACCAGGGAAATCACTGGAAGGTTATAAGGCCTCCCTTCTTTCTCTTTTTTCAAAGTTTATTTATTTATATATTCAAGCAATCTACACCCGACATGGGGCTTGAACTTAGACCCTGAGATCAAGAGTCACATGCTCCTCCAACTGAGCCAGCCAGGTGCCCCCATATGTTCTTCCTTCTTTCAGCTTAAGAATTTGCCTTAAATATCTCAAAACCCTTAAACATTTCAAATAGCTCACTCTGTCCAGAGAGAACGTATGTTAAAGGAAGAGTAAAACTTACCTAAGGCCAGCTCTCTCCAGTTTTTGCACTAATAGAAGCAGTGGCATGGATTAACTTAGAATAGCTGTTTTATTCTAAACTCTATTACATGTTGCTTTGCAGATTAGAGACAAAGTACTGGCCTGAATGGATCCTGGGGCTGACCTTATATAGCAACTTGTATGGTCTTTAGCAACTTCATTTATAATAGGAAAGTAGGTATTTCTGACCTGGAAATATGTAATACTTAAATAATAACACAATCTTTTTTTTTTTTTAAGAGAGAGAGAGAAAGTAAGGGAGAGAATCTTCAAGCGGACTCCCCACTGAGCTCAGAGCCCAAGGTGGGACTTGATCCCATGAGATCATGACCTGAGCCAAAACCAAGAGCTGGATGCTTAACTGACTAAGCCCCCCCGGGCACCCCAATAACACAGTTTTTTTGAGCTCAGCTATCTAGCTTTTCTGTTTTGCTGAGTTCTTTACATGTCATACTAGGAATAGCCCATATCAGATGCTAACTACCGACCTCTGGTCAGCTCCCCACCATTCTGGTCCAATGTAAAATTGTGACTATTTTTACTTAAAAGACCTATTTTTTTTTCTATACCAGATGAGTTGAAGAAATAGTAATTGTTCTGACTAAGAAATGAGAGTATATTCAGATGGTTTCGTGTATAAAATCTGGCTTAGAATAATTAGGATACAGAGTTTTTGTCAGTACCAACTTAAAATCAGAACAGAATCTTCTCCCTTTTAGATTTCCCTTGATCTGAATCTTTCGTATAAAATACTACTTCAGATTGCTTGTATTGCGGAAAAAAAGCATGATTTGGGGGGGAAAATTACCTGTGTATATTTTCAGTTATCTGTGTCAATGGGAGATGACAGTTGTATTACTAATCTTCAAATAGAAGAAAAAATTTAAATTGACATTGAAATATATTTTGATTTTTTTACGAAGTTTATTTTATTTATTTTTTTTAAGATTTTTTTTTTTTTTTGCGAGTGAGAGAATGAGAGGCAGAGAGCGTGAGAGGGAGGAGGGTCAGAGGGAGAAGCAAACTCCCTGCCTAGCAGGGAGCCTGATGTGGGACTGGATCCCGGGACTCCAGGATCATGACCTGAGCTGAAGGCAGTCACTTAACCAACTGAGCCACCCAGGCGCCCAAGAAGTTTATTTTTTTAGTAACCTCTGCACCCAATGTGGGGCTCAAACTCAAAACCCTGAGATCAAGAGTCACACGACTCTTCCACCTGAGCCAGTTGGCACCCTTACGTTTTGATTTTTTCTTTTTGTTAGGAATTCTTCATGCCAAATGACTTTTCTCAGTATAATATTAAAATGGATAGTTTTTCTTTTTTCTTTTTTTGTGGTGAACACTCTAGGTTTATTTTTTTTAAATTTTTATTGTTATGTTAATCACCATGCATTACATCATTAGTTTTTGATGTAGTGTTCCATGATTCATAGTTTGTGCATAACACCCAGTGCTCCATGCAGAATGTGCCCTCTTTAATACCCATCACCAGGCTAACCCATCCTCCAACCCCCTGGATATTTTTTCTTATAGTACACATTGGGCAGTCTTTGGGAAGCCTTGGATGGTGTTGGGGTAAAAGCTGCTATTTTAAATTTCCAATATGTAATTTATGAAATGGATCATATATATTTGATTACTGAAAGTCAGTTGCATTAATATATTCCTAAAGGTTCAGCATTAGACAAGTGCAGTGCAAGTCACCCTGCTTACAGATCTCCCTAATACTAAAAGCTTCTACTTATTTTTCTATTTTTCTAATGCCCTGCTGGATTGGGGGCACCCAGGTGGCTCAGTTGGTTGAACGTCTGACTTCCGCTCAGGTCATGATCTCAGTGTCTTGGGATCTAGCCCCCTGTGGGGCTCTGCATTCAGCAGGGTGTCTGCTTCTCCCTTTCCTTCTCACTCTGCCCTTCCCCCTGCTCATTCTCTCTCTCTCTCACTCAAATAAGTAAAATCTTGAAAAAAAAATACCCTGCTGGATTGGATTTGTATCTGTATTCACAAATGAAAACTGGTTTGTCATTTTTCTCTGCTGATGCCTTTGACCACATCTTCATAGGTTTAGAAATAGTGTTCTCTTTGTTGATAATTTTAAAATAGTCTTATTTTAATTTTCTCTTTGAGCCATGAGTTGTTTAGAAAAGTATTTTGTTTTTCATATCATAGTGAGTTCTTGTTAATGATTTCCTATTTAATTTTATTAGGATCAGAGAATATGGCTATAACATTTCCATCTTTTGTAATGTGACTTCATATTCCATCTTATGATCTAATTTTTTTAAAGATTTTATTTATTTGACAGCGAGAGAGCACAAGCAGGGGGAGCAGCAGAGGGAGAGGGAGAAACAGGCTCACCACTGAGCAGTGAGCTCAATGCCAGGCTTGATCCTTGGACCCTGGGATCATGACCTGAACTGAAGGCAGACACTTAACCAACTGAGCCACCCAGGCACACTGATTTCATTTTAATGACTTTTTATGGATATTTTAAACAGAGTATTCTCTGTTGCATTCAGAGTTGTATGTAGCTGTATTTGTTTGTTTTTAAGTAGGCTCCTCACCCAGTGTGGGGCTTGAACTCACAACCCTGAGTTCAAGAGTCGCGCCCTGTACCGCCTGAGCCAGCCAGGCGCCCCTGTATGTAGCTGTCAAATCTGGCTTGTAAATTGCATTATCTATACCATCTGTATTTTTATCAGTTGTTTTCTTGATCTTTTAAATTTCTGAGAGACATATGTTCAAAAACTCCCCTGTAATGATTGTGATTTCCTTAAAATTTTCTTATATTTCTGGTTTATTTTGTACGTTTTGACATCTTGTTTGATGTCTAATTTATGGCATATCTTTGTGATTGTATCCTTTGTTTGTTTATTTATTAAAGATTTTATTTATTTGACAGAGAGAGCACAAATAGGCAGAGCAGCAGGTAGAGGGAGAGGGAGAAGCAGGCTCTCTGCTGAGCAGGGAGCCTGACGCGGGGCTCGATCCAAGGACCCGGGGATCATGACCTGAGTGGAAGGCAGACGCTTAACAGACTAAGCCACCTAGGCCCCCCTGTATCCTTTAATAGTAACATAACCTTTATTAAAATTTTTTTTGTTAAATTATCCTGTTTATTATTAATGCCATGCCAGCTATCTTTTCATCTGCATGTGTCTGTGTTTAATAACTTTACACATCCCAGAGCATCTGGGTGGCTCAGCCCTTTAAGCATCTGACTCTTGATTTCAGCTCAGGTCTTGGTCTCAAGGGTCGTGAGTTCAAGCCCTGCGTTGGATTCCACTGTGCAACCTACTTAAAAAAAAAATTAAAAAACCCACAAACTTTGACCACCCTTTATTTTAAACATTTAGCTATAATCCTTTTGAATATGTAGTAATATCAAATAGATTTATAAGTATTAGGAGTGATAAAAGTTATCGTAAGTTAGTAGTTATGTTCCCTGTGGGTATTTATATTTTGGCATGTATTTAAGTTATCCCTTCATTTATTTATTCAACAAATAATTTATTGAGAGCTTCCAGGAACTTTGGAGGGGAAGATAGGGAAAGCTATGTTGGATAGTATTAATAGGGAAAGCCTTCTTTGATAAGGTGGACATTTGAGGTGGGATCTAGTAAAGCTACTCTGGGGAAAGAGCATTCCAGGTAGAGGGAACCTTAAGTCCAAAAACCCTAAGTAGGGGCACCTGGCTGGCTCGGTTGGTAGAGCATATGACTCTGGATTTTGGGGGTGTGAGTTCAAGCCCCATGTTGAGCATAGAGCTTACTTAAAAACAAACAAACAAAACCAAAACCCTAAGGAAAGATTGAGGTGTATTTGAAGAATAGAAAAAACCACTGTGTCCGGATCTTAATTGATTAAGGATGGTGAGGGAGGCAGGGCCCAATTCATGTAACATCTTATAGGACATGTTAAGGAGTGTGATTTTATTCTTAAGTGTTAGGGCAGGCCATGGGCAGATTTTGAGCAGGGGATAACATGATTAGATAAATATCCTTATAGTCCTTGTGTAAATTGAAGTGTAATTTAATTCAGTGAAATGTACAGATTTTAAGTGTACAGTTGGAGAAGTTTTCACAATTGCCTATGTGAAATGCACCCTTAAGATAATAAATTTCCTCTCACCCCAGAAAGTTTTTTTATTCTTCTTCCCAGTCTGTCCTCATCGTCAGTACCTAAACTATTCTTTTTTCCTTTCACCATAATTTTTCTGTCCTAGAACTTCATATAGATGGAATCATTCATGTATGTACTCTTGAGTCTGGCTTCTTTTGCTTACCAAGATGAGTTGGTTTTTCTTGTTTGTTTGTTTTTTTAAGATTTATTTATTTATTTTAGAGGGGCAGGGAGAGAGAGAGGGAGCGTTGCGTGTGCGCGAGCTGGGAGAGGAGCACGGGGAGAGGGACAGGCGGACTCCATGCTGAGCATGGAGCCGGTCTTCTGTGGGGCTCAACATCAGGACCCCAAGATCACGACCTGAGCTGAAATGAAGAGTGGGACTCTTAACTGACTGAGCCACCCAGGTGTCCCTATAATTGTGTTTTTATTTATACAATTTCCTTTTAAAATTATTTTTTTCTTGAGGTTTATTTCAAAGTATAGAACTCTACAAGGTTTTGTTTGCTTTTGGACTTTAACTTTTTTCAAAAACTCTGACTTGTTTATGTTACTTGAATGGGTATGATAGGGTAATTTTGCTTTCTTACATATAATATAAGGGAAAATGTACTTTTTGAGTTTAAATTGACAATATTTAGTTTTTCTTTTCTTTTTTTTTTTATACTTGAGCTCCACACCCAGTATGGGTCTTGAACTGACAACCCCAGAATCATGAGTCACATGCCCTACTGACTGAGCCAGGCTGGTGCTCTGACAATGTTTCTTTCTTTCTTTCTTTTTTTTTTTGAATCCAAAATGTGTTTATTGGGATGGTTTCCCACTCATCTTGGTTCAGGATGCTTTTAGTGCTGCTTCCGTCTGAAGGAGCATCCTTCTGTAAGCCTTGTTTTTCTCCTGTAGACTGGCAGGGGACAGTGGAGCAGCCAACACACAAAACTGTTTGTGCATGGCTGAACAGGTGATTTTGTAGCATCCCGGGTGCTTCATGTCCATGAAGTAGGAGGTAGGGCTCTGCACCAGGCGCTTCTTCTCGTGCTTCCTCTCCTCCTCTGCCAGGGGACCAGTGCAAGAGGTCCTTTGTGAGGGGATGTTCTTACACATGGAGAGGTCATCACCACCAGAACGGTGTTTACTTTTATATATATATATATATATATATTTTTTTTTTTATTTTTTTTTTTTTTTTTTTTTTTTTCTTGAGTAGTCTCCGTCCCCAGTGTGGGGCTTGAACTCACAACCCCAAGATCAAGAGTCATACACTCCACTGACTGAGCCAGCCAGGTGCCTCAAGCCGTTTATTTTTTATAGTGAGTCTGTTTAAATGACATAAGTATTTTAAATTAGAGGAATCAGCACTACATATGTTTTTGAATATGGATTTGGTCCCATGGTGTGGGGAAAATCCTTTCTCACAGACTAATTATAAACAGTAACAGACTTTTTTTTTTTTTAAGCAGTTAGCATTTACCATCTCTGTATTCTTTTGTTTCATCTGATTCAAAACCTAGAGGATTAATAGGACATTTTGTTTCCAAGTTGAATCTGACAATATCTAGCAACTGTTTATATTTTCTTTCCATAAATCTCAAAGTCAGACAAGAATCTGAAACTTAACATGACCACACGTCATTTGTTACACATTCCATTCCCTTATTCATTACATCATGAGGAGAGCATGCCCCAGCAGTTGTTCCTAGCCTTAGCTGGCGTATACTTGAATGTGGCATGTGTATACTTTGATATTGTTCTTGCTAGACAGAAGCAGACGTGAGTTATTAAAAAGTCACAGTATAGATCTAAATCTTCCTAAACATGTTTATCAGAAGCACAGATCTGTGCCCAAAGATGACAGGAAAAGCTTTATTACAAGGGCTGCATGAATTATGAATGACCTTGGCAGCACAGGTTAACTCATTGGTGGTTTCTTCCTTACCTACTCCAACCCCTCTACAACCAAATTCTTCTCTTTTTTTCCTCTTTGTTTCCCTAGTTTTAGAGCAAAAAGAGCAAAGGAGAGTTTTGCTTTATCCCTTAAATGAGGGTGAAATAAAATACTCTTTTCTTCAAAGATCCCAGCCTTCCTGGAGAGGAGCTACTCTAGGGAGGTAGGAGGAGAATATTCAGATGATGAGGACCATGGAATAGATGAGTGAAGGTGATGCTGGACTCACTCATCTTTACAGATAATCCCATAAGATTCTGGCAAGCTGTAGGAGACGGGGGGTCACCGAGGAAATGGTGTGGCACAGAAACAGATTTGGAGATCTGCTAGGATGTGTCTACCTCTGATTCTAGGTTTATCAGAGAATAGGAGGTATGTTTTTTCCCATCTGCATTAAAGAAGAAAGAATGAAGTTTGTTGATTTTTTTTTTTTAAGAATGTATTCTTTATCTAATGGCCCAAGATTTTTTCACATTGTCTAAAACTAGTTGCAAACCAAATAGAGAAGGCAAGACCTTACTCTCACTTTAAAAAAATTTATTTTATTTTTTATCTTATTTTTAGTAAGCTCTACACCCAACGTAGGACTTGAACTGACGACCTGAGATGAAGAGTCGCATGCTCTACCAACTCAGCCAGCCAGGTGTCCCATTACTCTTTAAAAAAAAATTTTTTTTTTTAAGATTTTATTTATTTGCGAGAGAGAGAATGAGAAACAGAGAGCATGAGAGGGAGGAGGGTCAGAGGGAGAAGCAGACTCCCTGCTGAGCAGGGAGCCTGATGTGGGACTCGATCCCAGGACTCCAGGATCATGACCTGAGTCGAAGGCAGTTGCTTAACCAACTGAGCCACCCAGGCACCCGTCCCATTACTCTTTAACTTTTTATAAGCTTTAGAGACAAAATAACAGTTGGATTCAGGGCCTCTACAAAAGTAAAGACTCATTTATATTCTAAATTATAGCAGGTATGTAATGATGGTGAAGAAACATTAAATGGCTTGATTCTGGATGTTTATAAATGCTGGAGTTTTTAGAACATTTTTGAGCTTATTACACAAGGTCGCAGTAACAGGAAAAAATGATCTCTTAGATCTAGGATTTAAATATCTATCATTACATAATGGGTCGCTTTCCCAGCTGAATCATGTGAGCCTATCTCTGGGATGGGTGATAAAACTGGACTAAGCCAAGAAACTTTTAAATTGTTACTTCTTTTTTAACTTTGAATAAAAAATATTTTTGAGTTAACATTTTTTAAATTAATTTTACTTTAAAATTTTAATCACCTCAGTAAATAAGTACTGTATATTTTTGCCTTTGGTTAGGTAAATAACCATTAGTGGTAGAACAGAGGTTTGGAAATCAGGGAGCTCTTCTTGTGTTTTCTGTGTCATAGATTAATGCTCTAAGGGACAATTTATGTAACTACCCTGAGCCTGGCTTATCTGTATACTGTATCGGTAGGCCCTCGCTGCCCAGTAAGGGAGTCACTAGCCACAGGTGGTTACTGAGCCTTTGAAGTGTGGCTGGTCCAAATTGAGATGTGCTCTAAGTGTAAAATATACACTGAATTTTAAAGACTTAGCACAGAGATAAGAATGTAAAATATTATATTGCTAATTTGTTCATATTGATTACATTGTTGGAATGATAATATTTTGGGTACATTGGTTAAGGAAAAATATTATTAAAATTAATTTCACCCATTCCTTTTTTTTTTCCCCAAAGTATCTCTGCGCCCAGTGCGGAGTTCAATCTCATGATCCTGAGATCAAAAGTTGCCTGCTCTACTGACTTAGCCAGCCAGGTGCTCCTTTTTTTCCTTTTTTAATGTGGCTGCTAGAGAATTTTAAGTTCCATACATGGCTCACATTATATGTCTTTTGGACAGCTCTGGTTTCGGCAGCATTTCCTAAACTAATTCATGGAATATTAATAAGTGCTCAATGAAACAGTTTGGAAG
This sequence comes from Neomonachus schauinslandi, assembly GCF_002201575.2. Taxonomy (NCBI): domain Eukaryota; kingdom Metazoa; phylum Chordata; class Mammalia; order Carnivora; family Phocidae; genus Neomonachus; species Neomonachus schauinslandi. Next base: position 81,108,817 of record NC_058403.1, on the reverse strand, counting down.
ATGAACAGTGTCCAGTAGAACTTTTTGCAATCATATAAATGTTCTGTATCTGCGCTCTCCAATATAATAGCTACTAGCCACTGATGGCTGTTGAGCACTTGAAATGTGGCTATTTCTGACATTGAAAAATTGAAATGTGGAGCACCTGGGTGGCTCAGTCGGTTAAGCTTCTGCCTTCGGCTCAGGTCATGATCCCAGGGTCCTGGGATCAAGTCCTACATTGGGCTCTCTGCTTGGTGGGGAGTCTGCTTCTCCCTCTGCCCCTCCCCCCTGCTCGTGTTTTCTCTCTCTCTCTCTCTCTCTCAAAAATAAATAAATAAAATTAAAAAAAGAAAAATCGAAATGTGGAAGAAAGGAACTGAATTTTGAATTAGCTTTATTTTTTTATTTTTAATTTTTAAAAAATTTAATTAACTTTAAATAGCCACATATGAGTAGTTGCTAATATATGGGGACAGTACTGATCTAGAAGATTTATGGGATTGTTTTATTCGAAGACCTGTATATAAGGACTTGTTTACTATATTGCAAACTTGCTTAATATGTCTGTGATTTGGATTTATTATGAGTAATGATAAGTGATCAGTAACAGTAATATTTATTGAGCACCTGTTATGTATCAGGTACTGTGTAAGTACCAGAAAGGGGATTTGTATGATAAATTATTTATTAAGAGCTTAACTATATGTATTGCTTATGTTTTGTAATATGCTGGATGCATTGTGAATTCCAAGGTGCTATTTGGGCTTTACCATGTTTTCATCAAAGTCTGGTTTCTTTCCTTTCCTTATAAGTCCCCTTCTGTGAAAGCCTGGCTCCTCTTGAAAAGTCTGAGTGATGTGCTGCCTTGTTAAAGGATTTTTTCTTGAAAGGGAAACCTACACTTTCTGGCAGATGATGATGGCTTTGTGTTTGTTTTTAGTAAACTTTTTTTTTTTAATTTATTTATTAACGAGTGTGTGCATGTAGCGGGTGGGGGGGGAGTGATAGAGGGAGAAGGAGAGAGAATCTCAAGCAGACTCCCTGATGAGTGGGGAGCCCGACACCTGGCTCAGTCTCACGACCCTGAAATAATGACCTGAGTTGAAATCAAGAGTTGGGACGCTTAACCAACTGAGCCACCCAGGCGCCCCTGTTTTTACTAAACTTTTGAAGTTAGTTATGCTTTTTACTTTAACAGGAATATGTACATGTTTATACAGAGACTTTGAGAGTTTGGTATTATGTAATATTTATTTTCTTTGTTTATGTGTACACATATTTATAAGTACTAGCATCGAGCATTGTTTGTTTATTTATTTATTATTACTTCACAGTGAAAAACAAATGTCATCATGTCTGGAATCAAGCGAACAATCAAAGAAACCGACCCTGATTATGAGGATGTATCTGTGGCCCTTCCAAATAAGCGTCATAAAGCAATTGAGAATTCAGGTAAAACTTCACCTGCTTTAGGAAATTATTTCTTTATTGAGATATGCTTCCTTATAAGATTTGTAGTAACTAAAACAAAATGCATTTCCACTGTGTTGTATAATTTGAAGAGGGATTAGTTAAGTGCTCTGTTAATAGCAATACACCATGTGTGTTGAAAAAGGCCAGAAGACAATCAGTAGACAGTGGAAGTGTCAATAATGAGACTGGCTGTAAGTTTTAGCTGTCATTGTATGTTAGGCATAACCATAAAGTCTTATAATATGCAGTGTGGGTACATGATAATGGGTGGTACATGGATTAAAGTTTTTTATTGTAATAGTGGCATATTAATGTCTTTTGGAAAGATATGGTCTCATCCAGCTTGTAGTTTTGTGACTACTTTTGCTTAGGATAAGGCTAAAATTATTTTAAAGTATTATTTAATTATGTTAATTGGATGTTTCATATGGTTCTCAGATGTGGTGTAAGTAACTTAAAGGTGGTATACTAATGATTTAAATTTGGAAAATAGTGATCTAGTTTAACCCCTGCACTTAGCTGCTAGTAGTTTAGGCTCAGAGGCATTAAATTACTTGCCCAAGATCATGTAATTAGTTGAAGAGCAAATCATCAACGATGTGTCTGTAGCTACCCAGAATATTTTTATTTATTTATTTATTATTTTATTTATTTATTTATTTATTAAAAAGATTTTATTTATTTATTTGACAGAGAGACAGCGAGAGAGGGAACACAAGCAGGGGGAGTGGGAGAGGGAGAAGCAGGCTTCCCGCGGAGCAGGGAGCCCGATGCGGGGCTCGATCCCAGGACCCTGGGATCATGACCTGAGCCGAAGGCAGACGCTTAACGACTGAGCCACCCAGGTGCCCCACTACCCAGAATATTTTAAGCTATCTCAGGAAAAGATGCTAAATTTGAGTTTTTAAAACAGATTATTGCTGAAATTCACTACTGTTTATTTAAATAATAAATCTATGTAAGCTTACACTTACGGCTGGGTAAAGAAGGCATCCAAGTCATAAAGTGTTGTAGCTTCACAAAGATTCGTGCCCCTAGAGTTGAAGTGGTGAAAGGAAATTCGTGTCTCTATGCAGTCAAGTCATATGTACCCCCCGAAAGTCTTTGTGGACCAAAAATTATCAAATTGAATTCCAGATAATAATAACATTTCACTGCAACCTTTCCCCTCATTCAGTTATAATTTTATTTATAAGGAAATAATTTCCTTTCAGTAATAAGCCAAATAAATGTGACACTTATATCCATTACTCAAATGCATCAGATGGCATAACTTTTTTAATAAAAATAAGAGGGAAAACTGATTGTTGTAGTAAACATAATAATTTCAGTTTAAATCTAGTGTAAGTTCCCAGATACTCTGCCTAAGCAGGGACAGTTTTTCCTACTGAGGGATAATTTGCTATTTTGCCTCTTGGTGACCATACTGTGCCTAATCCCAAACCATATTTTTATTTTTCAGAATTTTGCTCAAAGTAGATTTGGTAGGATGCTTCCTTTTGCTTATATTGTTTTGTTTATTGTTTTTGTTTTTATTTATTCCATGAAAGACATAATTTAGAAGAGTTTCTCTCTAAGGAGCTTAGATAAAACTGCCTTCAGTGATCACGGTCTCTGACTTCAGCCTCTCCCCTAAGAGTATCTGCTGGTTTCTACAGACATATATGTATATGTGTCTGTGTCTGTGTCTCTGTGTGTGTGTGTGTGTGTGTGTGTTGTAATACTAGAAATACTAGTAATACTAGAAAATACTCTTTTTTTCATAATGACAAAAACCAGTCATTTCCCTCCATGCAGACATATCCACAAGAATGCTCACTTATACCATTATTGGTTTGAAGTTGCCAATTTAATTGACTAGAGCCGAAATCAACAGTTGGATGCTTAACAGACTAAGCCACCCAGGTGCCCCAGAGGCATTTTCTTTACTTTTGAATTCTTTTCTTTACTCATTCTTTTAGGTAGTTGTGATCAGGAACTGCTGAATTGCTTGCTAGATCCTTCTCTAGGGAAGGAAGCTTCCTGCCTTCTTATGAACTGCTCTTATGTCACAGACTACTTCCCCTCTATCTATCTCTTTATTTCCTTTGTCCTCAGGGCTGTGGTTTTTCATAGGTCACCAAATATTTCTCTCAGAATCTTAATGGATTTCTTTTTCTTGTTCAGTAATTTTATTTTGATATAATTCCAAGCAGAAAAATTGCAAGGAATACTTGTATGTCTTTTATCCAGATTAATATGCCAGTTGTTTATATTTTGCCTCATTTGATTTATAAGTCTTTTTCCTCACCCCCAGACACACACACACACACACACACACACGCACACACGCTCAAATACATGTACATTTGCATGCAGGTATACATGCACATCATTCTTTTTAAATCATTGGAAAATAAATTGGACACCTGCAAATACAAGTGTATTTCTTAAGGAGATTCTCTTATGTAATCACAGTATTATTATCAGAAGCAGGAAATTTTAACATTCATCCATTACATTATGTGACGTCCAGTCAGTATTCAGTTACCAGTTTCGCAGTATTGTATTTTATAACTATTTCCCCTCTCTAGGCTCCAGTTCAGGATCACACAGTGCATTTTGTTGTCATATCTCTTTAATCTCCTCAACCTTTCTGCCTTTCTTGACTCCAATGTTTGAATCATGTAAGCCAGTTATTTTGTAGAATGTCCTTCAGTTTGGGTTTATTTGATATTCCCTGTAATTAGATTTAGCATTTTTGGCCAGAATGCCTTAGAGTGATGTAGACTTCTGAGTGCATTATATCAGAAAACACATGAAGTCAGTTTGCCCCCATATTAGTGATGTTAACTTTTCATCATTGGTTAAAGTGACAGCCGCTAGGTTTCTCCACGTAGGAGTTACTGTTTCCTGGGTTTCTTCTATTGCATACTGACTTAAATCATGACAGTCACTGAGTAATTAGACCTTGAATTATTTTATGTTCATTATGCAGCTCGAGATGCTGCTGTGCAGAAGATTGAGACTATTATCAAGGAACAATTTGCACTTGAAATGAAGAATAAGGAACATGAAATTGAAGTCATTGACCAGGTATAATGGTGATAAATTAAAAAAAACAAAGCTGTTGCAAAAAAATCTATTGAGATAGAATCATGGTTTTTTTTCCCCAGCAGCGGGGAGGGGGAGAGGGAGAGGGAGAAGCAGACTCCCCACTGAGTGGGGAGCCTGATGCACATGCGGGGCTCAGTCCCAGGACCCTGAGATCATGATCTGAGCCGAAATCAAGAGTTGGATGCTTAACTGACTGAGCCATGCAGGCGCCCCCTCCCCCTTTGCTGTTCTTTTAAAAGGAGTGTTCTCATTTTGGAAAAAAGGCATATGTCTTTTTTTTTTCCCCTATACATGAAATTGCAGAAAAACATAATGAAAAAAATTACTTGAAATTCCATCCCCAAAAATAATTTTTGCTCGTGCTTGACATTTCTCAATGAATATGCATACATATACATAAATATACATATTAACATGTCTGTATACTCTTGTAAACATTGGCTTTTGTCATTCTTTTAAAAAGTCTTTTGCAATTTGACAGGTGGAGATCATCATTTTTATTTGCCTTTCTTTGATTATTAGAAAATTGAGGTTTTGGTCGTTTGTATTTCTTATTTTATGAATTTTTTATGTATATCTCTACTATCATTTCTATTTTTTAAAGTAACAAGTTGACATTTGTTTTTAGCGACTGATTGAGGCAAGAAGGATGATGGATAAACTTCGTGCCTGCATTGTTGCAAACTACTATGCTTCTGCAGGACTTCTGAAAGTTTCTGAGGTAAGTCTTCCTCCTATACAGTCATTTCTGGCTATCCATATTTGTTGTGTGAAGGGGAAATTAGTGTTGATGTGAAATTCCTGCCTTTGAGACATTTCTTATAGTGACCTTTGGAATTCAAGAAACCTAGCCTACCTTCCTGGGAAAATACATAAACTGTCAATAATCCTAAGTATCATTTTTCCCTTTATTTATTTTTAGTTTTTTTATTTAGAGGGAGCATGCGTGTGGGGTGGGGGAAGGGGAGAGGAACAGGGAGAGAGAGAATATCAAGCAGGCTCCATGCCCAGCACGGAGCCCCACACAGGGCTCAATCTCATGACTCTGAGATCATGACCTGAGCTGAAGTCGAGAGTCATACACTTAACCGACTTAACCACCAGGCACCCCAACATTTTTTCCTTTATATTAAATCCTTCTCCAGCTAATATTTAGCACTGTCCCTAGGCTTTGTTAGATACAAAGTTGAGTGAGACCCTATTCTAACCTGCTTTATTCTTCATTTGATTGTGATCAGCTTTGGAGTAAGTTATAGATAGATTGATTTTCCTACTGAAGAGCAATTTGTAGTTTCAGTAGATATATCCTATTCAGGAAGCCCTGATTTTTTTCCCTCACTTTCTATGAAAAATTTCAAATCCACAGAAGAAATGAAATAAGCACCTGTTTATGCATGACTTAGATTCACCATCTTAACATTTTGTCATCTTTGCTTTATCTATCTTACTTTTCTGTAAAACATTTGAAAATAAGCTCCAGGCATCATGACACCTCACCCTTAAGTACTTAAATCATGTATTTCCTAAAGGATATTCTTCTATGACTTCCTGATATTATTTGATGACCAGTCCATATTCAAATTTTCCCAGTCATCCTCAGAATATCTTTTAAAGCTGTTTTTTTGATGTAGGATCTAATCAAGGTTCATGGGCTACATTTGGTTATTTGGTTTCTCTAGACTCATTTTATCTAAACTAGTTCACCTTTCCCCCCCCCCCATAATATTGACTTATTTAAAGAGATAGGCTATTTATCTTTATAGAATATCCTACATTTTGGGGGGTTTTTTTTCCCCCTTGGGTTATTCCTTCATTCTCTCTATTTTTCTGCAAACTGGTAGTTGGGTCTAAAGATTTGATTAAAGTTAGAGGTTTTTGGCAATAATAACTTCATAGGTGATGCTATATACCTCATATTGTATCACATCAGGAATCCTAGTAATCAGGTTGTCCTGCTGTTTGGAATATTAAGTTTTATCACTTAGGTAATGTGATTGCCACTGGATTGCTCCATTTATAAAGGAATGGGGATAGGATTGAACTGAAACAGAAGTGTTTCTTCTTGTTTGACATTTTGATAATTTCCTATAACTTTTGTTCATTTTTCATTCTAAAATTTCTTTTTCTTAAGTTTTCTCAATTAGAATTAGATAATTCTCTTGGATAGTACTGGCTCAGTGACAGTCGTGGCAGGCCTGGGAAAGGTGTGATGCCATACTGGTTTGCATTGTCCCCCATGGTTTTTACAGATAAGACGTACCATGTTTTGGCTTTCATGTCATCCTGTGTTGCTTGAGGGTACCTGGCATCGGTCATACTCCTGATGTTGTGTTAGAGAAATCTGGAGCATTATTTGAATTTAATCTTAGATGTTAGATAGTTGTTTCTTCTACTACAGGAATTTCCCTAATACATACTAGAGTCTGAACTATTTTTTAGAGCTACCATAACAAATTACCACTAGCTTCCTGGCTTAAAACAAGAGGAATTTATTATCTCCTGATTCTGGAGGCTAACAGCCCAGAATCAAGGTGTTGCTGGACCATGTTCTCTCTGAAGGCTCTAGGAAAGAATCCTTCCTCACCTTCTCCTATCGTCTGGCAGTTGCTGGCAAACCTTGGCATTCCTTGGCTTGTGGCTACATCACTCCAGTTTCTGCCCCTATCTCCACATGGATGTTTTCCCTCTTGTGTGTCTTCACAGTTCTCTCTCTCCACATTTCCCTTTTATTAAGTAAGCCCTAATCCAGTATGACAGTATCAACTTGATTACATCTGCAAAGACCCTATTTCCAAATAAAGTCACATTCACAGGTTTGGGGTGGACATGAATTTTTGGGAGACACTCTTCAACCCAGGGCAGATTTTACTGTGATCTGTTACATGGCTTGCTATTGGATCCAATAAGATGGACATTACAAGCTAGCATCTGCGTGACATGGGACTTGAAGCTACTCTGTTTGAAGAGCTGGTTGTCCGTTTAATGTTTTGTTGTTGTTGTTTTTAAAATTTATTTATTATTAGAGTGTGTGAGTGAGGGCACGGTAGGGATGGGGAGCAGAGGGAGAGAGAAACTCCAGCAGACTCCGTGCTGAGTGGGGAGCCCAACATGGGGCTTGATCTCATGACCCTGAGATCACAACCTGAGCTGAAATGAAGAGTTGGATGCTTAACCAAGTGTGCCACCCAGGCAGCAGCGCGCCCCCCCCCCCGCCTTTTTTTTTTTAACTATTAGCAGTTCTGAACTGTGTTATTTGGTAGTCTAGAAGTGCACTGATTTTTATTTCCCCGTTATATTCTGATTAGAATTTATTCAAGGATATTTAGGTGTATTTTTATCTATTATGGTCTGCCATTTAATTGTTTTTAGTTTGCTGTAACAAAATACATCACAGCTTAAAAAATACCCTTTATTGGGGCGCCTGGGTGGCTCAGTTGGTTAAGCGACTGCCTTCAGCTCAGGTCATGATCCTGGAGTCCCAGGATCGAGTCCCGCATCGGGCTCCCTGCTCGGCATGGAGTCTGCTTCTCCCTCTGACCCTCCCCCATCTCATGCTCTCTCTCTCTCTATCTCATTCTCTCTCAAATAAATAAATAAAATCTTTAAAAAAAAATACCCTTTATTATTGAGATTCAATAATTTTGTTGCTTTGAAATGCTAGCCTCTGGCTCCTTTCTTCTTGCTGAATTATGTTAACTGCACACTTTTTAAAAGCTGGGCTTCCTAGGAACTGTAGATGTATCCCATTATAACAGAATACACTGTATTTTGTATCCAAGTAACAAGATACACAAAAATACTCCAGGCTTCAGTACTGGACTGATGACAAACTTTATATGTAGGTATGAATCATTTTAAAGCATTCTATACTACATTTTACTCCTACGTGGGAGCCATTTTACATATACATTTTTAAAAATATTTATATATTTTACAGGAACATTTTATTTAGAGCAGTTGATGTGTTTATGTTAAAGCAGTGTGAGGCTTATTTTTTTTTTTAAGTCAAATCTTACTTTCCATATGTTACTATGTATTTATCTCTATTTTTCATTTAGCTTCAGAGAACTTGCACCTTTAGCTTTTTAGTGTTAGGACCTTCACATAATTATCACTTTCTAGCTCTTGTTGGCTCAGACGACGTTAAGGAGTTTGGACTTCATTTTCTGGGTGTGGGCAGATTTTGAAGGATTTTAAGCATGACCCCTAAATAGATAAGGGTTTTGGAAAAATTAAAATTTTACCACTTTTGATGGATTTGATTAAAAGTTTGTTTTGTTTGCTTTCATTTTTGCAGGGATCAAAGACATGTGATACAATGGTTTTTAATCATCCTGCTATCAAGAAATTTTTGGAGTCACCATCTAGGTCATCCTCTCCTGCCAATCAGAGATCAGAGACACCATCAGCCAATCATTCAGAAAGTGATTCTTTATCTCAACATAATGATTTCTTATCTGACAAAGACAATAACAGCAATATGGATATAGAAGAAAGACTCTCAAACAACATGGAACAGAGACCAAGCCGAAATACTGGAAGGGTATAGTTTGATGGGTGGGAGGGAGAGGAGAAGGGAACTCGTATTTATTAATTATGTACATGTACATGTTATTCCATTTCATCTTCATAGGAACCCTAGGAAATACATTAATTATATCCCTTTTGGAGATGGGGAGACTGAGTCTCGAAGAGCTTACGGTTACCTTTGTCCACAAATATCAGAACTGAGAATTAAACTGAATTAAGCTGAGAATTAAACTGAATCAGAACTGTGCACGTCACAACTCCTAGATGCCATCCACATTGATAAGAGAGAAACCTTGAGGAATTGGCAATTCTGTGACCTTGTCCAAGGTCTTTCCATTCTGTCATGTTTGTTCTCTCTTCATCATTTTCCTTTGTGAAACTTCAGTGCTTTAATGATGCTTTAATAACTGGGGGAAACTTGACAAATAATAAATAGAATTGAAAACCATTTATTCCTCTTTGATCCTGCCAGTTTCTTATTTGAGTTCCCATCTCAAGCTGCTCTGAACTTCTTGGTGTAATATTTGGCTATAGAGCCCTTATTGGATGATTTTTCTCAGCCAGGTGTTCTGTGATAGAGGAAATCTCCAGGTTGCTTTTTACATATTCAGACATCAAGGATTTGATTTATTTTTTATAAAAATCAAATTTAAAAAATTTTCTGGTTATAAATTCATACGTGTTCATCGTTGAAAATTTTAAACTACAAGAAAATAAGAAAGAATAGAAAAGTCATTCATAATGCCACCACCCAAAAATGAAAACTCTTAATGTTTGGATTTACTTGTTTCTTACCAGTATTATTTCTGGGCAAGTACTGCATGGGTTTGCTTTTTGTTTTTTTGGGGGGGGGTTTTTTTTGTTTTTGTGTGATTTTTGTTTTTTTTTTTGTTTTTTTAAGATTTTATTTTTAAATAATATCTGCACCCAACATGGGGCTCAAACATACAACCCCGAGATCGAGAGGTCGCATGTTCTACCAACTAACCCAGCCAGGCACCTGTTTTTTTGTTGTTGTTTTTTTTTGTTTTTGTTTTTTAATTAAGAATTTAGGCAATACTGGTCATAGGATTTAGAAACTTAACATCTTGTATGTAATACACATGCTCATGTTTATGTAACATATTTGGTACTATGTACCTGGCACTTCTCTGAGTACTGTACAAAACAATCATGTGAGACAGGTACTGTTATCCTTATTTTTTTTTTTTTTTTAGAGAAAGTGGCAGGGAGGGGCAGAGGGAGAGGGGGAGAGAGAGAATCTTAAGCAGGCTCTGTGCTCAGTATGGAATCCAGCTCAGGGCTCAATCCCAGGACCCTGAGATCATGACCTGAGCTGAAATCGAGAGTTGGATGCTTAAGCGACTGAGCCATCCGGGTGCACCTAGGTTTTTTTTTTTTTTTTTTAAGTAATTTTTAAACCAAAATGGGGCTCAAACTCACAACCCAGAGATCAACCATCACATGCTCCACTGACTGAGTGAGCCTGTTACCCTTATTTTATAGGTGAGGAAATTGAGACAGAGAAGTTAAGTAATTACACAGAATTTCACATCTAGTAAATGGAAGAGCCAAGATTTAAACCCTGGCGGTCTGTCTCCATAGTCAAACTTTAATCATTTGTCTACGGCACTTCTCATTGAAAAAATTTTAATAATACAGAAGATTGAAAAGAAAGTGAATTCCATTGACCCCTTTCCCCATTTCCATTTTCCAGAGGTAACCACATAATAGTTTCTTATATATCCTTCCATATCCTCTTTGCATATACAGCACAGATGTGTCTGTTAAAAGCACATATATACACATGGGGTTACAGTGAACATTTTGTGTTTGTGTTAAAGATACAATAAAATTACTTCTATGCTGAGAGGTGCCACAAAGCCAGAGAATTTTGTAATTAAAAAAAAAAAATCTGAGTTGCTCCATTCATACCTTGAATGATTTTGTGGTTTCTGCCTATTGGAAATTGTCCAAATTGAAAGTGAAAATTGATTATGATTTCTTTCAGGACACTGCTAGTATTACTGGCTCTCATAAAACAGAGCAGCGGAATGCTGATCTCACAGGAGATGAGACTTCACGACTTTTTGTAAAGAAAACTATAGTAGTGGGCAATGTGTCCAAGTGAGTATCCAGTTGAATTCTCTCATTTTCAGTTTCCATTTATCTTAATACTTTGGCATACTTTTATTATCATAGTATTACTGTAGGAAGAGGTCTTAAGGATTTTTTCCCTCAAACTCTTAGTTGTTTTAAAAGTAAACTAAGGTCCAGAGAGTTGAAACTGCCTCAGTGTGTCTACTAATCTTTGACATAGAATAAAATTGTGCTTGGTAAAAATTTCTGAGACATGAGCTTTTATTTTATACAAATGGGTTTTTTTTTTAAGAGTTTATTTTTAAGTAATCTCTATACCCAGCGTGGGGCTGGAACTCACAACCCTAAAATCAAGAGTTGCACACTCCATTGACTGAGCCAGCCAGGTACCCCATATACATATGGTGTATTTTATCAAGCATATTAGTGTGGATAAGTTTAGAAGAACTTTTGACTTTTTCTGACTTAGGTCTCTCCTTCAGGGCCTCAGCTAATTGCTAAAAAATGTTTGTTCAAATTGAAATGTTTTAGTGCTCGCTTCGGCAGCACATATACAAATTGAAATGTTTTAAATTTTTAACAAAAAGTTGCAGAGCATGTCTTAAAGACAGAATTTCTCCAAGCTGAAGGTCTAGCTCTTTAACAATATGCTCTCATGATGTCTTGTGGGAGCGCCATTATTTTGCCAAGTATCTAGAAATGGATAAAGACATAAATCTTCAAATAGCAGGAGAATGTTATTTTCTCACAAAGTCTTTATTTTCCTTTCTCCTCCCTCATTAGGTATATTTTTTCTGTGCTCTCTTATCATCTTTATCATATTATATAGTCATTTCCTGTTTTTATGTATTTTTCCCAAATCAGACTGGAATCTCTTTAGGTAGAAAGTATGTCTTGTTTTGTATCTTATAGTAGTTGGTATTCACTAAATATTTGATTATTGAATAAGTTGATATATTTATGAAAATTATAATTAGATTCAGTTATTGAAAATAAAGGATTCAGGCAGACAGTAATTATTTGGGGGGAAAAATCAGGTTGGGGGGAAATCTTCCAAGCCCCAGTTAATTGACCACAAATAACAAACAAGAAGTACATTTAAAAATCTCAGGATAATAAAAGCAAAGATTTCTAATGGTCCGTGTGATAGTATTTAAATAGAAGCATAAAATATGATTAAGCAATTAGATTTCTATTTTGTAGATTATTTTAGAATTATCAAGGGGACTCTTAGATCATGTGACATGTTAAGAGTTGGGGTCTTAACAATAGTATGAGACCTGTCAGCTCAGAAAGTCCAAAACTGGAAATCTAGATGGACCACCAAAAGATTGGGGAGAAACCGTCATTGACATTTTCAAATAATTACATTTAATTTGTAGGTGTTTGGGTTTTTTGAAGACCAGCTAGAACTGATTAATCATGGATTTTAGGTAGAGAGGGAATGATTGGCGTAAGAGTTGTAAAGTCCTTGTTTGTTCTGGAAGAGGGAAAAATTACTGATTTACTTTAGACTTGTTAAGAATGTTAGAGTATCTAAGATAATAACTAGAGGAGTAGACATAGAGATTTTTTAAAGATTTTATTTATTTGTCAGAGAGAGTGAGCACAAGCAGGGGGAGTGGCAGGCAGAGCGGCAGGCAGAGCAAGCAGAGGGAGAAGTAGGCTGCCCACTGAGCAGGGAGCTTGATGCGGGACTCTGATCCCAGGATCCTGGGATCATGACCTGAGCCAAAGGCAGACGCTTAACCGACTGAGCCACCCAGGCATCCCTAGACATAGAGGTTTAAACTTTAAAAGTAGTAAGAGGAAAGTGGGGAAATTGAATGAAAAAAGGCCGGGTGGGGGGCGGGATCCTGATTCCAAAAGAAGGCACAACCCCAAGATCAAGAGTCTCACACTCCACTGACTCAGCAAGCCAGGTGCTCCCAGACTACATTTTGTTGTTGTTCTTGTTGTTTTTTTGAAGATTTATTTATTTATTTGACAGAGTGCACTTGAATGCGTGGGGGAGAGGCAGAGGGAGAGAGACTCTCAAGCAGACTCGGCGCTGAGCACAGAGCCTGATGTGGGGCTCTATATCACAACCTTGAGACCATGACCCGAAACCAAGAGCTGGATGCTCAACCAACGATGCCACCCAGGCCCCCCACCCAGACTACTTTTTTGACTACTGTTAGAGTAAAGTTAATCAATGACAGTAGGAAAACTAGGAAGCTTTCTTTTGTTAAAGATTTTTTTTTTTTAAGATTTTATTTTTCAACAGAGAGGCAGCAAGAGAGGGAACACAAGCAGGGTGAGTGGGAGAGGGAGAAGCAGGCTTCCCGCTGAGCAGGGAGTCCGATGTGGGACTCGATTCCAGGACCCTGGGATCATGACCCGAGCTGAAGGCAGATGCTTAACGACTGAGCCACCCAGGCGCCCTCTTTTGTTAAAGATTTTATTTATTTATTTATTTATTTGAGAGAGACAGCACACAAGTTGGGGGTCAGGCAGAGGGAGAGGGAGAAGCAGACAATATGGGGCTCAATCCCAGGACCCTGAGACCATGACCAAAGCCAAAGTCAGACACTCAACTGACTGAGCCACCCAGGCACCCCTAGAAAACTTTATGTCTAGAAATTCAAACTACTTCTAAACAACGCATATGTCAATGAAAAATCACATTAAAATATCCAAAACTAAATAATAAAATCAAAATTTGTAGATAACACTAAAGAGATATTTAAAAGGAAATGTCTACAATAGAAGAAAATGCAGTAGAAGAAAAGGGTAAAATTAGTGAACTAAACATCTCAATTAGACAAAATAATGCAGTGGGGGAAGCAAAGAAATTAGGGGAAAAAAGTATACACAAACCTGATGAAATTAAGGAGAAAGAAGACAAAACTATTAGAAATGAAAAAAGACATAGCTACAGATGCTGTACTATTTAGGAGATAGTGAACATCTTTATGCCAATACATTTGAAAATTTAGGTGAAATGGAGAGTTTCTAGAAAAATACAACTTGGACTTAAGAAAGGAAAAACCTTGAATAGTCTTAGAACTACTAAGTAAGTTTAATTACTGATTTTTAAAACATTGCCATCATAAAACCAAACCAAACTACTAGGCTTAGATTGCTTTACAGGCTGAGTGAGCACGTAATTTCAGTTGTATACAAAATCTTCTGGGGAGGGGCACCTGGCTGGCTTAGTTGGTAGAGATTCTTGATCTGGGGGTCATGAGTTTGAGCCCCACATTCGGGGTGTAGAGATTACTTAAAAAACAAAAAAGTAACCAAAACCCCCCAAAATCTTTTGGGGAAAAAGAGACAACACTTGTCCGTTTATAGGGTAGCCTAACTTTTTTTTTTTTTTTAACATTTTATTTATTTGTCGGAGAGAGAGAGTACACAAGCAGGGGGAGTGGCAGGCAGAGGGAGAAGCAGACTCCCCACTGAACAAGGAGCCCGATGCGAGAACTCAATCCCAGGACCCTGGGGTCATGACCTGAGCTGAAGGCAGCCACTTAACCACCTGAGCCACCCAGGTGTCCCTAGCCTAACTTTTTTTTTTTTTTAAAGATTTTATTTATTTATTTGAAAGAGAGAGCACGAGAGGGAAGAGGGTCAGAGGGAGAAGCAGACTCCCTGCCGAGCAGGGAGCCCAATGTGGGACTCGATCCCGGGACTCCAGGATCATGACCTGAGCCGAAGGCAGTCGCTTAACCAACTGAGCCACCCAGGCGCCCTCTAGCCTAACCTTTTAAATAAAGCCAGACAGTTTGTAAGAAAAGGAAAATTGTAGGACGTTTTCAGTTGTGAATATAGGTGCAGAAATACTGAACAAAATCATAAAGAAACGGAATTCATTAAATGCAGAAATGATAAAACTTCATGACGAAGATATGCAAGTTTGGATTAACATTAGAAATCAATATAACTTGGCCCACTGCATTAAGGGTAACCATAGGCATAGATAAACGTATAGAAGGCCATGACCATATTTTCCAACAGAATGTAATAAGGAGGCCTCATGAAATAAAGGGAGAGCTAAAGATACTAGTTTTGCCATGGTCAGGACTGAAGGGAATGGTTTGTTTTAAAAGGTAGGAGACCAGTTGTAACCTTCCTGGCAGTAATGGGTCGGAACCAGAAGAGTTCAGAATTCTAGCACCCTGAAACCCGAATGAAATCAACGCAAAGGCTAGAGTGTCCCTAACCCAGTAATATGTCAATTTATTTCTATCTCATGTATCTACTTGGAAAAGCAAGGTTGATTTTTTTTTTTTTTTAATTGCATGGTGGTAATCAGAATATAAAACAAACTTTAAGGGAATGTTCCTTAGACCAGGAAAAAAAAAAAGTTTAAAAGAAAAGGATTAACTGCTAAGACTCACTTTGCTTGGTTAGGTGACAGAGCTGTTAAATTTTGATGGGATTAAATTTTTTAAGTAAAAATAATTTTTAGGGGAGTGGGGATATAAGCTTCCAGTTATGGAATGAATAAGTCATGTGGATGAAAGGTCCAGTATAGGGAATATTTTAGTCAGTTGTATTGTAATAGTGTATAGGAACAGATATGGTGAGCATAGCATAATGTATTGTTGAATCAGTCTGTTGCAAACCTAAAACTAATGTAACACTGTGTCAATATACTTCAGTAAAAAATTTTTTCAACCTTATTGACATATAATTAACAAAATTAAAATATTTAAAGTGTATATTATGATTTGATGCATGTATACATTTTGAAGGGATTCCTGCCATCAAGTTAATTAACAACACATCCCTTATCACCTCACTTTTTTTTTTTTAAGATTTTATTTTTAAGTAATCCCTACACCCAATGTGGGGCTTGAACCCACAACCCTGAGATCAAGAGTCTCAAGCTCCATCAATTGAGCCAGCCAGGCGCTCCATTACCTATTTATCTGTGTGTGTGTGTGTGTGTGTGTGAACATTTAAGTTCTGTTCTCTCAGCAAATTTTACAGTGTTATCTACTTTAGTCACCATGTTATACATTAGATCCTCCGACCTTACTCATCTCAAAGCTGAAAGTGTATACCCTTTTACCAACTTCTATTTCCCCTACCTCCAGCCTCTGGTAACTGTTTCTCTGCTCTGTTTCTATGAGTTTGACTTTTTTTTACATTTTATATATAAGTGATACCATGTAGTATTTATCTTTCTCTGTCTGGCTTATTCCACTTAGCATAATGCCCTCCACATTCATCCATGTTCTCACCAGTGTCAGAATTTCCTTCTTATGGCTGAAGAATATTCCATTACACACACACACACACACACACACACTCAGTTGACCTTTGGGCAATCTTGAGCAATTCGAGGGTTAGGGGCCCCAACCTTCCGCATACTTAAAAATCCACAGTGAAAAATCCACCCAGGTGGCTCAGTTGGTTAAGCATCCAACTACTTTTTTTTTTTTAGATTTATTTATTTGAGAGGGTAAGGGGAGAGGCAGAGGGAGAGGGAGAAAGAGAATACTCAAGCAGACTCCCCGCTGAGCATGGAGCCTAGTGCTCAATCCCAGGACCCCAAGATCATGACCTGAACTGAGATCAGGAGTCAGACACTTAACTGACTGAGCCACCCAGGCACTCCAGCATCCAACTCTTAATTTTGGCTCAGGTCATGATCTCAGGGTTGTGTTGGGCTCTGCACTGAGCATGGAGCCTGCTTAAGATTCTCTCTCTCCCTCTCCCTTTGCCCCTCTCCCCACCCCCACTCACTTGTGCACTCATTCTCTCTCTTAAAAAAATAAAAAATAAAAATCCACGTGTAACTTTTGACTCCCTAAAAACTTAACTATTAATAGCCGACTGTTAACTGGAAGCCTTACTGATAACATTAACAATTGATTAACACATATTTTGTATGTTACGTGTATTTATTTTGTATGTTTACATGTATTATATAATGTATTCTTACAATAAAGTAAGCTAGAGAAAAGAAAATGTTACTGAGAAGATCATAAGGGGGGCTCCTGGCTGGCTCAGTCAGTAGAAAATGTGACTCTTTTTTTTTTTTTTAAAGATTTTATTTATTTATTTGAGACAGAGAGAATGAGAGACAGAGAGCATGAGAGGGGGAGGAGGGTCAGAGGGAGAAGCAGACTCCCCGCCGAGCAGGGAGCCCGATGCGGGACTCGATCCCGGAACTCCAGGATCATGACCTGAGCCGAAGGCAGTCGCCCAACCGAAAATGTGACTCTTGATCTCAGGGTTGTGAGGTCAAGCGCCACATTGGGTGTAGAGCTTACTTAAAAAAAAACAACCACCAAAAAATCAGAAAAAAGAAAAAATCATAAGGAAAAGAAAATACATTTACAGTATTGTAAAAAGAATCACACATATGGGACACCTGGGTGGCTCAGTCGGTTGGGTGTCTGCCTTCCACTCAGGTTGTGATTCGGGGTCCTGGGATCAAGTCTCACATCGGGCCCCTTGCTCAGCGGGGAGCCTGCTTCTCCCTCTGCCTGCCACTCCTCCTGCTTGTGCTCTCTCTCTCTGACAAATAAATAAAATATTTTTTAAAAAATCACACATAAGTGGATCTGCACAGTTCAAACCCATGTTGTGCAAGGGTCAGCTGTATATGTATATACTTCTTTATCCATTCATGTCTTTATTCATTTATCTGTTAATGGACATTTAGGTTTCTATATCTTGGCTATTACAGATAATGCTGCTGTGAACATGGGAGTGCAGATAGCACTTTGACAACCCATTTTCGTTGTCTTTGCATATATACACAGCAATGGGGTAGTTCTGTTTTTAATTTTTGAGGAACCTCTTGTTGTTTTCCATAGTAGTTGCACCAATTCATGTTCCCACCAGTAGTACACCAGGATTCCCTTTTCTCCACGTTCTTGCCAACACTTGTTATCTCTCATATTTTTAATGATAGCCATTCTAACAGGTGTAAGGTGATACCTCGTGGTTTTGATTTGCATTTTTCTCATTATTAGTAATGTTGACCATTTGTATATTTTGTCTGGAAAAATATATATTTAGTTCCTCTGCCCATCTTTAAATCAGATTTATTTTGTTTTTTTTTTTTTTTGCTATTTTTTTTGCTATTGAATTCTTTATATTTTTTTAATATTAACTTTTTATCAGATACATGATTTGTAAATATTTTTTCTCATTCCGTATGTTGCCTTTTCATTTTGTTGATGGTTTCCTTTCGTGTGCAGTTTTTTAGTTTGATGTAATCTCACTTGTTTATTTTTGCTTTTGTTGTCTTTGCTTTCGGTGTCAAATCCAAAAAATCATTTCACAGACCGGTGTCATGGAGCTTATCTCTGTTTTCTTCTAGGAGTTTTATGGTTTCAGGTCTTAAATTTAAGTCATTCGTGGGTTTTGAGTTGATTTTTGTGTGTGGTGTAAGATAGGTGTCTATTTTCATTCTTTTGCATGTAGCTGTCCAGTTTTCCCAACACCGTTTATTGAAGAGACTTTTCCCTCTTGTATATCTTATCTCCTTTGTCATCAATTAATTGCTCATATGTGTGGGTTTATTTCTGTGCTCACTTCTCTTCCGTGGATCTATGTGTCTGTTTTTATGCCAATACCATACTGTTTTATTACTGTAGCTTTGTAATACAGTTTGAAATCAGGACGTATGATGCCTCCTGTGTTGTTTTCTCTAAAAAAAAGAGGTTATTTGGGGGTCTTCTATGATTCCACACAGATTTTAGGATTGTTTTTTCTTTTTTTGTGAAAAATGCTGTTAGGATTTTGATAAGGATTGCACTGAATCTGTAGATTGCTTTGGGTAGTATGGACATTTTAACAATATTAATTCTTCCAGTCCATGAGCATGGAATATCTTTTTATTTATTTGTGTCTTCTTCAGTTTCTTTCATCAGTATCTTATAGTTTTCAGTGTGCAGGCCTTCCACTTCCTTGGTTAAATTTATTGCTAAATATATTATTGTTTTTGATGCAATTATAAATGGGATTATTAATTTTTTTTCTGATAGTTGTTAGTGTTAGAAACACAGTTTTTTATGTTGACTTTATATCCTGCACCTTTACTGAATTTATTAGTTGTATTTTCATTTATTTTTTAAAGATTTTATTTATTTATTTATTTGAGAGAGTGGGGGGAGGAGCAGAGGAAGAGTGAAAGGGAAAGCAGACTTCCTGCTGAGTGCGGAGCCTGACATGGAGCTTGATTTCAGGACCCTGCGATCATGACCTGAGCCGAAATCAAGAGTCAGACATTTAGCCAGCTGAGCCACCCAAGCACTCCTGTTTATTAGTTTTAACTGTTTTGGGGTGGAATCTTTAGGATTTTCTGTATATAATATGTCATTATGTTCCAATAGAGACACTTTTACTTCTTCCTTTGCAATTTGGATACCTCTCATTTCTTTTTCTTGCCTAATTGCTCTGGCTAGAATTTCCAGTACTGTGTTGAATAAAAGTGGAGAGCGTGAGTATCCTTGTCTTGATCTTAGAGGAAAAGCTTTCAGTTTTTCACCATTATGATGTTAGCTGTGGGCTTGTCATATAAGGCCTTTATTATTTTGAGGTATACCTCCTCTATACCCAGTTTGTTGAAAGTTGTTATCAAGAATAGATGTTGAATTTTGTCAAGTGTTTTTTCTGCATCTGTTGAGATGATCATACGATTTTTATCTTTCATTTTATTAATGTGTATCACACTGATTGATTTGCAGATATTGAACCATCCTTGCATACCTGGAATAACTACCACTTGATCATAGTTCATGATCCTTTTAATGTACTGTTGAATTCTGTTTGCTAATATTTTGTTGGGGATTTTTTGGGGGGGGTGGATTTTTACATCTGTGTTTATCATAGGGATGTTTATCAGGGATATTGGCTTATAATTTTCTTGTAGTGTTGTCTGGCTTTGGGATCAGGGTAATGCTAGCTTTGTAAAATGAATTTATAAGTGTTCCCTCATATATTTTTGGAAGAGCTTGAGAAAGATTTGTATCAGCTCTTCAGATATTTAGTAGAAATCACCCTTTTTGCCATCTGATCCTGGAATTTTCTTTGTTTGGAGGTCTTTGATTACTGATTCAGTCTTCTTACTAGTAATTGTTCTGTTCACATTTTCTATTTCTTCATGATTCATTCTTGGTAGCATGTATGTTTTTAGGAATTTATCCATTTCTTCTGTGTTGTTCACTTTGTTGGCATATAATTGTTCATAGTTTTTTTCTTAAACATTTTATTTATTTATTTTTAAGATTTTATTTTTCAGTAATCTCTGCACCCAGGGGGCTCAAACTCACAACCCTGGGATAAAGAGTCACATGCTCTACCGACTGAGTCAGTCGTGTGCCCCTATAATTGTTCATAGTTTTATGATCCTTTGTATTTGTGTGGTGTTAGTTGTAATGTGTCCTCTTTATTTATAATTTTATTATTTGGGTTCTTTCTCTTTTTTTCCTTGTTAAGTCGAGGCAGAGGTTTGTGTATTTTGTTTATCTTTTTAACAAAACAGCTCTTTAGTTTCTTTAATCTTTTGTCTTTTTGTCTCTATTTCATTTTTTTTCACTCTCATCTTTGTTAAATTTCCTTTTTTCTACTAATTTTGGGCTTAGTTTGTTCTTTTTCTAGTTCCTTGTGGTGTAAAGTTAGATTGAGATCTTTCTTAATGTAGGCATTTATTGCTGTAAATTTCCTCCTTAAAATCTTTTGCTGCTGCATCCCTTAAGTTTTGGTATGTTGTATTCCCATTTTCACTTATTTGTTTTTCATTTTCACTTGTCTTAAGATATTTTTTTACTTCTCTTTGATTTCATCTTTGACTCATTGGTTGTTTAGTAGCGTGTTGTTTAATCGTCACATATTTGTGAATTCCCAGTTTTCTTGTAACTGATTTTTAATCTTATTTTAAGTAGGAGTTAATTGTTAGGTTTTTGAAGGAAAAAAGAATTCAAGTTTCTTTCTTTTTTCTCCTTTAGGTACATACCTCCTGATAAGAGAGAAGAAAATGACCAATCAACCCACAAGTGGATGGTATATGTCCGAGGGTCTCGTAGAGAACCCAGCATTAATCATTTTGTCAAGAAAGTTTGGTTCTTTCTTCATCCCAGCTATAAACCAAATGACCTTGTGGAAGTTAGGTAAGCACAGTTGAGTTATTTAATTTAAGAAGTACAGATTTACTGAAGTGGAAAAAGAGTGACTTAACTTGAGACCATTCCCTTTAATTATTATATTATTAATAATTTACTTAGCTTTGGCTCTTAGGTAGAGTTTTAACTGTGGTTCCCTCTTGAAGATTATTGTCTCCCTGAAAAGGCAGTATTTCCTCCTGTCAGAATTATATTAGCGGATTTTGCTCCCCTTGGAAATAGCTGAATTTATTTATATAGATACAGATAAATATAAAAGTGTTCCTGTTTTTTATGAATATCAGAATATAGTAGAATTAAACATGGGAGTCTAACATTACAGAAATATTTAATATTGACAGTTCCTCATGCTCTCATCCTCTCAGAAGTAACCCCAGTGATATTTTTCCTACATATATTAACCTTGTATAGCTGTTGTTTGTTGTTGTACAAAGATGGAATGATTATATATATATATGTGTGTGTGTGTGTGTGTGTAAGTATATATACACTATTCTGAAATTTGTTTCATTTAGGTGTATTCTTTTTTTTAAAAAATTTATTTTAAAGATTTCTTTATTTTTACTTTAGAGAGAGAGCGAGAGCATGTGTGAGCAGGGGGGGAGGGGCAGAGGGAGAGAGAGAATCCCTAAGCACATTCCCGACTGAGCATGGAGCCCAATGTGGAGCTTGACCCCAAGACCCTGAGACCATAATCTGAGCCAAAATCAAGAGTCAGATGCTTAACCAACTGAGCCACCCAGGCACCCCTATTTTATTTATTTATTTGAGAGAGAGAGGGATTGCGTGTGCCTGAGAGCGGGGGGAGGGGCAGAGGGAGAGAATCTCAGTGCAGGGCTCGATCTCACAACTGATGAGATCATGACCTGTGCCACCCAGGCTCCCCTTTAAGTGTATTCTTTATATCTTTGTATGATATTATATATTACATATACATTCATTGTGTGAATGTATTGTAGAAGTGGTTTTGGTTTATTATCAGTGAAATTTCCTATATCCTCAGCTCTCTTTAGACCGTTCCCTCCACTCCTGACTCCTAAATAAAACATGGCCATCTTCTGAGAACACTGCTTTTGAGAACAGCTTTCAAGTGGCAGCTGATTTTTCTCTCACACCATGTGCCAGTGGGCCTGGGGGTGGGTGTGTCTTCCTTGCACATATTTGTGGCTTCTAGACCATCTTTTCCCTTTTTCTGCCTAAAAACCCTCAGCTCTTTTGGGGCATTGTATGATCCTCCCAGTATTCTGTGGTTTTTCCTTCTTGGTCATTGATACATTTCACCTTCTGTGAGGAATCCAGAAATAAAAAAGTCTGTTTGGGGGAGGCAGTCCTTTTTTTGTGTGAAATACATGTATCTTTTTGAAGTTTAACATTTCCATAGGTGATGTCTGTTGGTAAGCCTTAGTTTACTTTTTTGCTTCCAAAAATATGGTTAGGGAGATATTTCCTGTTAAAAGCATTGTTCCTTTTTCCTGGCCTTTATGCTGTTTGTCTTCTCTGGCAGCCGTCCTTCCTGTTCATCCACTAGAGTTTAGCCAATGTACATAAATTGAGGAGCACAGCTGATTTGCTATATCCATTTTAAGAGAAATCCAACATAAAAATAGTATAATTGACGCATACTGCAAAATGAATTTAGGCTATCTACTTTACTGGAATTTAAATGACCAAACATGTCATCAATAGAACTTTAATTATTCTTCTAAAGTTCACCATGCCTCTAGGCCCCACTGCATCCCTTTTCAAACTGCTGTCTCAATTCGACCTTCTCCTTTGACCCCAAGCCTGTCTTTTAATTTCTGTCTGAACCTATTCCAGCATCATGGCTACTTCTTTTACTAACTCAGTCAGTGTTCAACTGGTTTCTCCCATCCAGGGCACTCTAGTTTTCTTCACTTTCTCCTCTCTCTGGTTTATAACGTAGCTATTGCTTTTTCACCTTTCCAGGCTACTCTCGTACTCAGGGATTTTTCCTGTCTTGAGCCCTCCTGGTAGCCTCCGGCTCTGTTCTTGATAATTCGGATCTGTTGTTAGATTCTTCTCAGGTTGTGTTCTCGGAGTTTGTCTTTACTGAATTCATGTCTCCTCTTGTTTTGCAAAAACACATCCCGCTGAGTGTGTCTTCCTCCTTGCCATCTTGGCATCTTCTCTCATTTCAGTAATTCCAAGCCACTGATTCATAATGAACATTTTCATTTTAATGCATTCTCTCTCCCCCATTAACTTAAACCGTATTATTTTTGAGTACATGACGTTCTCTCAGTTAAATTTAAAATGTTTTTATTATGGAAAATTCCAAACATACTCAGAAGTAGAGTATCTTGAACCCTCCTATACCGAACATCGTTAACAATTTGCTAGTCTTTTTTTCATCAACTTTCCTTTTTCTTCCCTTCACAAATTATGTTTTGACTGAAAATTCTCTAGTCCAATTAGCATTCACATACATGCCTCCTCTATCCACTAAAATCATAGTCACTGTTTGGTGAAAATCATATGGTAAACATGTGTTCTTTTAAGTCCTGTTAGCGGATAGTTTCAAATAACTTGTCACTTTCAGATTGAGCATTTGTGATTTATTCTGTTTTTGCCAGAGTGGAGGAATAACTATGAGTGTCTGGGGTAGGAAACATATACCTCACAGCCTGTGTCTGTCAAGTAGCAGTCAAGGATTCTGGCTTCTAATATGTAACATCCATCAAATCACCTTCCCTGCCTGTGGAAATGATGATGTTGGATTATATATTATAAGTCTCTTAGCTCTAAGTATTCAGTGATTGAAAGTTTAATGTAGGTTTGAGTTGAATTTTTCTTCTAGCATTTCAGCAAAAATTCAGTGTATCGATTGAGCTTCAGATGAGAAAAATGTAAATTATTGTCAGAGGCTGTGAATTTCTGACTTACCCAGTAGGAGAAAATATTTCCTCTCTAGAATGAGAATGTGACTCTGGCTTAATGTGTTAATATTTGCTTTTCCCTAGAGAGCCTCCTTTTCATCTAACCAGAAGAGGCTGGGGTGAGTTTCCTGTCAGAGTTCAAGTTCATTTTAAGGACAGCCAGAACAAGCGGATAGATATCATACATAATCTGAAGGTATTGTAACAACACGTTGGTCCCCCGAAATGATGGACCTCTTTTTACCTGGTTACTTAAAGCCGTTGGTTAGGCCTTCTGAGGGAAGTGGCCAAGGACAGTGGAAGCAGGACTAATCTTTTTGATTGTGTTACGCA
This sequence comes from Neomonachus schauinslandi, assembly GCF_002201575.2. Lineage (NCBI taxonomy): Eukaryota > Metazoa > Chordata > Mammalia > Carnivora > Phocidae > Neomonachus > Neomonachus schauinslandi. The sequence continues at coordinate 81,084,279 of NC_058403.1, read as the reverse complement.
GACGGCTATGACACTCCTTTGTTCTCTGAAGGCTGGGGAAGGGTTGCGTTATAGCAGAATGTATATTCTTTAAAAAGATGAACTGGTCAGATTATCAGAAGACTTGAATCTCTGATCAAAGCTCACTGTTACTGTGTTACCTGGGACTAAGTGAGCTCTTAAAAACAAAATCTATTTACTGTTCTGTAAAATGAGGCAAGTAATAAGCCTCATCTGTTTATCTCATAAGGATATAGATATGTTTATCTTGTAAGGATAAAGACAGAAGTGAACATGTTTTAGGAAATTGAAAGTACTGTACAAAGTTGTAATTCTTTTAGCCATTTAAAATGAAAACACTGACATGGAAAGATATTCTAGATATGATCAAAGCAAGTTTGTAGTCTGTAGTCTGAGTTCCTATTTGTGTCTATCTATATTCAAATTGGAAAAATAAAAATGATTTTGTGGATGAAGACAAAAAAAAAGTTGTAATTCTTTTGTATTTTAAGAAATTCTTCATTGATATATCCACACGTTTATTATGTAGCCATTATATTTTATGAAGTGTTTCTATACATGGGGAAAAACTACCAATTATAGTAAGTGAAAAGCACAAACAAAACTGTTTGTTATAGTATGAAGTCAATTGTGATTTTAAATAGGTGGAAAAAACAAAAGAAATATACCAAAATTTTGGAGTAATTGAAGTAATGACATTGTGGGCAATTTCTCCTGCCCTTATTATCTGGTTTTTTTTTTTCAATATGGTTAACTTTTATAATTGAAAGGCCATTTTTAAAATGTTTTCCTAGTTCCTCACTCTATGTAGTCTCATGTAGATTTTCTCTACATAAGATAAATTTCTAATATTAAACTTACCCCAAAACACTCTTACTTTGTGGTTTACCACATTGTTCCCATTAATGGCTCACAAAATTGAACTCAATGAATATGAGTACATTTGCAGAATTCCTATTTTGTTCCTTTTGTTCTACCAATACAACCTTTTCAATCTTAAGGCTGAAATTTGCCCTCCATTGGTGATAGCACTGCTTAACTTCATGTTGCAGTTATTTTTTTAGAGATTACTCTAAGACTAGATTGCTTTCTGACCTCAGAAAAGAACTGGAACAAAATAAAGAATATGCATGGGCACCTGGGTGGCTCAGTTGGTTAAGCGACTGCCTTTGGCTCAGATCATGATCCCAGAGTCCTGGGATCGAGTCCCACATCGGGCTCCCTGCTGAGCAGGGATCATACATATGTATGTATGATCTTCTGCTTCTCCCTCCGACCCTACCCCCTTTTGGGCTCTCTCTCTCTCACTCTCGTTCTCTCTCAAATAAATAAATAAAATCTTCAAAAAAATAAAATTAAGAATATGTAGCCACTTTGTTCAGAGGGGCAGGATATGGTCCCACTTAATTAGAGGAAGGTCTAAAATAGTTTGCTTTCCTTTTATCTTATCTTAAGCATTGCACATACCATCTTATATCACACTGGACCCAGCCCTAATTTTTAAAATAAAAGGAATTGTTTACATAGCTCTCATACTATTATATTGTCTACATCACTTAGAGTTCCTGGTGGAGTATTGAGACACAGTTTATTATGTTTTATTTTTTTATTTTTAAAAGTTTATTTAAGCAATCTGCATCCAGCGTGGGCTCGAACTCATGATCTTGAGATCAAGAGCTGCATGCTCTACTGACTGAGCCCGCCAGGCGCCCCAGAGGCACACTGTTTTGAAAATGACAGTATTTAAACTTTCTTATCAGCTTTTCTGGAAAACTTAATTTTACTGTTTGTTATGTATTGATTTGCCTTGAGGCCTTAAACGCCTGTGTTGTACTTATATGATCTTTGTACTGGAGTATTCTTTTGCCTGTTATTTCTGTGTTAACTCACAGAGCCATCTTGGGTTCTTGCCTCTTTGTTCTCAATATTTGTTCAGTTACTATTATTCTTTCTTCATCATCTTTCCTACCCTTTGCCTTTCCCACTGTTGCCTAGACCATTATTCTACTGTCTCCTGATTAGCTTTTTTCATTCTAATCTGTCTCCTTTACCCTCAGTCCATTCTGCACACCACCATCCAATTAGTATTCCTGAAATAGAACCATTATGCTATGCCTCTCAGAAACCTTCATTGAATTCCCTTCACTCAAGTTCAGACTTCCTGCCTACTGTTCAGGGCTTTTCACATTTTGACTGAACATACTTCCCCTAAATTATCTCACACTAATCCCCTGCATGGATATACTACTCCAGCCAGGTCAGTTATTCATGTCCCAGAAGTGCCTTGGGCCTTCTTCTCTTGTGTCTTTTTTTTATGCTCTTGCCCTCCTAGAATGCCTGTTTGAATTCTTTCCATTCTTAAAGTTCAAGTTCCTTTGTACTCTTCCTAACTGTTTAAGCCCATAGTGACCTCTCCGTATACTGAAATGCTGAAATACTTGATCTGTATTACATTAAATACTAAATACTCAAGTGTCAGAAGTATGTACAATTTAAAGTTCCCAGAATGTATGCAATTCCCACATTCTGCGTTCCTGATCAGCTGTCAACCATAGAGCACAGTAATTCCCAAAACAATCCATTTATCTGTTTAGTAAATAAACTTTTGGTAGGTTCTTTCATAAATTTAACTAAAACTGTGCTTTTTTTTTTTTAACCTTGATTTTATTTGTGCTCGTTTGATTCCTGGAGTAGCACAGGACAGGACTTTGTTTTGTTTATAAGAACCCTAAAAATGTTTAATGACAGCCTTCATGTCTCTCCTTAAATCATCTCCAGGCAGAACCTGTTCTTGTAAAATTCCTTGTATGTTGTGCTTTCTAGTTCCTCTTGCTATTTTGATAACAGTTCTATTTTATCAATGTCTCTCTTAGAGTGTAGTCCCAGGAATGAAAAATAAGCCAGTGCACATTATGGAGAGACTATTATTTCCATGCTCTGAAGAATATGAAAATGGATGTAGCCTGAAATTAATAGTCCTACTGCTGGCTAAGATTTAAGTATTAAAACTAGATCTCTTCCATGGAAATAGCATGAATCCACCCTGCATTGTCTTTCTTTTGTGAAACTAGATCTCATGACTGAGTTGTCATGTCTGTGTTGGCTGCTAAGGAACTCAGCCCGACTTGAAATCTACTTTTTGGAAGTCTTAGAGTTTTCTATTTATTGATTAGTAAATCATCTTTCCTTTTTACCCAACTTAATAGTTTTTCCCTGTCGATCCTACTGTGTAATGTTTATTTCTTTTAAAAAGACTTACTTATTTTTGAGAGAGTGGGAGGGGGGAGGGAGCATGAGCTGGTGGGGGAGGGAAGAAGGGACAGTGATAGAGAATCTCAAGCAGACTCCCTGCTGAGCAAGGAGCCAAACTCAAGCTTGATCTCAAGACCCTGAGATCATGACCTGAGCCAAATCAAGAGTCCATTGCTTAACCAGCTGAGCCGCCCAGGTGCCCCTGTGTAATGTTTATATTGATAAGTTCCACAGATCCTTTTTTTTTTTTTTTTTTGCAGAATGGTTTATTGCTTCAAACAAAGCAAAAATGCTGTCAAATAACAAATTGTTTATGCTAAACAAAAACTTTTTTTGATTTTCATTTTATTTTTATTGAAATATAGTTGACATATCGTGTTATACTAGTTACAGGTATACAACATAGTGATTTAACAAATCTATACATTATGCAGTGCTCAACTCAATAAGTGTAGTCACCATACAAAGTTACTACAGTATTATCGACTATATTCCCTATGCTGTACTTGTCATCCCTGTGACTTATTTATTATATAACTGGAAATTTGTACCTCTTAATCCCCTTCACTTATTTTGCCCAACACCCTACCCCTGTCCTCTCTGGCGACTATCAGTTCTGTGTGTTTATAGGTCTGTTTCTAGTTTGTTTGTTCATTTGTCTTGTTTTTTAGATTCTATATATAAGAATTTGTCTTTTTCTGACTGAATTCACTTAGCACAATAGCCTCTAGGTCCATCCATGTTGTTGCAAATGGCAAGATTTCATTCTTTTTTGGCTGAGTAATACTCTATATTTGTGTGTGTGTGTGTGTGTATACAGATCTTTTTTTTTAAGTGGTAGAATATAAATAAAATATAGGAATAAGAACAGCCTCTTTGTAAGTGTAAATTTTGTTTATTATTATTAACATTCGCTCAGGTTATACTCCTTTCTTTCCTCTAAAATAAATCATCCATGATGCTAATACATTGGAAGTGATTATTAGCATTGCCTATATTGCTTAAATTTTCATTCATTTTTTTCAAAAATGCTTAGTAAATATACTTTAAGTATATAATTATGTCATCACACTATATGTGTATTTTTATAGCCAATCTCTTTATTTTTAAAAGATTTTATTTATTTATTTGAGAGGGAGAGAGAGAGCAAGAGCACAAGAGCAGGGAGAGGGAGAAGCAGGCTCCCCACTGGGTGGGGAGCCCAACATGGGACTTGATTCTAGGACCCTGGGATCATGACCTCAGCCAAGGGCAGATGCTCAACCGACTGAGCCTCCCAGATGGACGTCCCATTCTCTTTTTAAAAAAAAAAAATGATTGGGCGCCTGGGTGGCTCAGTTGGTGAAGCGACTGCCTTCGGCTCGGGTCATGATCCCGGGGTCCTGGGATCGAGTCCCGCATTGGGCTCCCTGCTCTGCGGGGAGCCTGCTTCTCCCTCTCCCACTCCCCCTGCTTGTGTTCCCTCTCTCGCTGTGTCTCTCTCTGTCAAATAAATAAATAAAATCTTTAAAAAAAAAAAAAAAATAAAAAAAATAAAAAAAAAAAAAAAAAAAAAAATGATTTAAAAAATTTTTTTACTTATTGATTTTTTGTTTTGTTTTGTTTGAGAGGGAGAGAGAGAATCTTCAGCAGGCTACATGCTCATCATGGAGCCTGACTGGAGGCTCGATCTCACAACTGTGAGATTATGACCTGAGCCCAAATCAAGAGTCAGGCATTTAACTGACCAAACTACCCAGGTGCCCCTAAAAAAAATGATTTTATTTTTTAAGTAATCTCTCCACTCTACATGGGGCTCACACCTAGAACCCCAAGATCAAGAGTCACATGTTCTAGCGACCGAGCCAGCCAGGCCACCCCCATAGCCTTTTTTTTTTTTTTTAAAGATTTTATTTGACAGAGAGAGAGAGACAGCGAGAGAGAGAACACAAGCAGGGGGAGTGGGAGAGTGAGAAGCAGGCTCCCTGCAGAGCAGGGAGCCCAATGTGGGGCTCGATCCCAGGACCCTGGGATCATGACCCGAGCCGAAGGCAGACGCCTAACGACTGAGCCACCCAGGTGCCCCCCATAGCCTGTCTTTTAAAATATTTTTTACATCATCTTCGTAAACATCTAAGTGGTTATGTAATACTTTACAAATGATGGTTCAAGATTTACTTAAGGGGTGCCTGGGTGGCTCAGTTGGTTAAATGTCTGCTCAGGTCATGATCTCAGGGTCCTGGGATCAGGCTCCACATCGGGCTCTCTGCTCAGCAGGGAGTCGTCTTCTCCCTCTGTGCTCTGCCTCTCTCTCTCTCTCAAATAAGTAGATAAAATCTTTTTTTTTTTTTTTAGATTTTATTTATTTATTTGACAGAGAGAGACACAGCGAGAAAGGGAACACAAGCAGGGGGAGTGGGAGAGGGAGAAGCAGGCTCTCCCACCAAGCAGGGAGCCCGATGTGGGGCTCCATCCCAGGACCTTGGGATCATGACCTGAGCCGAAGGCAGACACTTAATGACTAAGCCACCCAGGCACCCCTAAATAAGATCTTAAAAAAAAAAAAGATTTACTTAAGCATTCCTTTATTACTGGTTGTTCATATTTTCAGTTTGTGGTTGTAAATAATGCTGTAGTAAATATCTTTTTGTGTAAAACTTCCTCCATTTTTAGATTGTTCTTAGAATGTTTTTAGAAGTGTATAGTTTATATTAAAAGTACAATACCTATATGTTTGAAGTTGTTTTTATTAATTTTACTCATTCCACCCCAATTAAGAGGGTATTTATTGAAGTGATTAATTGATAGTTTATATCATGAAAAAGTAGATTCTATGTTATGAAGACTTGTGGTGAAAGGGGTTTTAGATGAGATTGTATCCTAAGATTTATAAGTAAGCTCAGTGAAACTTTACACTCTTCTTTTGTCTTTCAATAGCTGGATAGAACTTACACTGGCTTGCAGACTCTTGGAGCAGAGACGGTAGGTTTTTTCCTACAGTATTATTTGGGAATAAGGTAGAATGGAAATTGATCTTCATTTTTAATTAGGAAAAATGAGTGCTTAATTTTTAAAAAAGTTTGTCTTCCCCTTTTTAATTTAAAAAAATGATAAACAGAACTTACCATTTTAACAATATTTAATTGTACAGTTAGGAAGTATTGAATATATTCACATTTTTTGTGCATCTGTTGCTACCATCCATCCCCCAAACTCTTTCTCATCTTGGAAAATTGAAATGGTACCCATTTACAACTTCCATTCCCCTCTCCCTTCAGCCCCTGGCAACCACCCTTCTACTTTCTGTCTCTATGAATTTTTGACTACTCTAGGTACCATATAAGTGGAATTATACAGTGTGTTTTTATTATTATTGGTATATTTCACTTATAATGTTCTCAAGGTTCATCCATGTTGTAGCATGCATCAGAACTTCCTTCCTAAAAAAGGCTGAATAATACTCCATTGTGTGTCTATACCACATTTTGTTTATTTATCTCTGTTAATGAGCACTTGAGTTGCTTACATCTTTTGGCTATGTGAATAATCCTGCTAAGAACATGGATGTACAGGTATCTGAGTCTGTGTTTTCAGTTCTTTTGGGTATATACCCAAGAAAGTGGAATCGCTGGATCATATAGTACCTCTATTTTTTTTTTTTAAGTAATCTCTACATCCAGCATGGGGCTCAAACCCACAACCCCAAGATCAGGAGTCACATGTTCCACTAACTAAGCCAGCCAGGTGCCCCATGGTAGCTCTATTTTTAATTTTTGAGGGACTGCCACACTATTTCCACAGCAGCTGCACCATTTTACATTCCTACGAACAGTGCATAAGAGTTCCAGTTTCTCCACATCTTTGTCAATACTTATTGTTTTCTATTTTTTTGATAGTAGCCAAACTAATGAGTGTGTGAGGTGGTATTTCATTGTGGTTTTGGTTTGCATTTCCCTAATGATTATTGATGTTGAGTATCTTTTCATCTTTTTATTGGCTGTGTGTGAATCTTCTTTGGAGAAACGTCTAGTCAAATCCTTTGCCCATTGTGAATCATGTGTTTTGGGTTTTTGTTGTTGAGTTTTAGGAGTTATCTTTACATTCTTGATATGCATCTCTTATCACATCATTCGTGGGTTGCCTTTTCACTTTGCTGGTTGTGTCCTTTGATACAAAGACGTTTTTAATTTTGATGTAGTCCAGTTTATCTGTTTTTTCTTTGGTTGCCTGTGCTTTCAGTGTCATCCAAGAAATCATTGCCAAATTCACTCTCATGAAGCTTTGCCCTATATTTCCTTCTAAGAGTTTTATTGCTTTAGGTCTTATGTTTGGGTCTTTGATCCATTTTGAGTTAATTTTTGTAAATAGTGTGAGGTAAAGATCCACCTTCATTCTAATGCATGTGGATTTGCAGTTTTCCCAGCACCATTTGTTGAAAAGACGGTGCTTTTCCCAGTGGTCTTGGCACCCTTGTCAAAAATAATTTGACCATATAAATGAGGGGGCATTTTATTCCAGTGGTCTGTATGTCTTCTTGATGCCAGTACCACACTGTTTGGATTACTGTAGTTTTGTAATAATCAGTTTTGAAGTCAGGAAATGAGACCTCCAACTTTGTTTTCCTTCCCCATATGCCTCCTCCCACTTTTTTTCTTTTTTTTTTATTCATGATAAATCAGCAGTAGCTATTAGGTGAGAATTAGCTAGTTAAACCGTATTCTGTTTAGGGAAGTGTGCTGTGTTGTATCAAAAGATACTTATTGAGCATATACCGTATACTAGACACTGGTCCTGGTACTGGGGATACAGAGATGAATAAGATAGCTACTGCCTTTAAGGAGTTATCTTCTTGGTTGTGTTGAAAATGGGGAGAAAGTATATAGTAAACAAAAGCAAATGAGATAATTTCACTTAAAATAAGTGCTATAAAGAAGAGAGTTGCTGGGGGACAAGGGGGTTACTTTAGGTTGGTTAGAGAAGGCGTCTCTGAGAAGGTGACATTCGATTGAGACCTAATGATGAGAAAGAGACAGTTATGCAAAGATTTGGGGTGGGAGTAGTGTTCTAAGGCATAGAAACAGCAAATGGAAAGGCCCCAATTATATGATTGGTTTCACTGAGTTATCTGTTAAACTATATTCTGGGATAAATCCTTTAGTTCTTAGATTGAAATTACCTTTGAAGTAGGATTAGAAATCATTTGTCGCATCTCTTAGAGCACCATGTTCTTGGACAGGTTTGGGGGTTTCTGTGACATTGATCATGGATTCATGAGCCCAATTGTTGCCTAATTATGTAGGTAGTGGATGTTGAGCTTCACCGACATTCTCTTGGAGAAGACTCCATTTATCCTCAGTCCTCCGAGTCAGACATCTCTGATGCCCCACCATCATTGCCTTTGACCATTCCAGCCCCAGTGAAAGCTTCCTCACCGATAAAGCAGTCACATGAGCCAGTACCTGATATATGTGTGGAGAAAGGTAATATATTTTTCCTTGTATGGAAATGAATTTTTCCTTGTACAGAGCAGTCACTCTCTGGGGTATTCCTTTCTTTCATTTGTGTAATATGATTTTGAACTGCTGCCTGTAGAGATTTGAGAGTGTATGGAAAATAAATTTTCCATTAGTAGGCACGCTGCCTCTACTATATAGTCCAATTATGAAAATAGCCAAATCTTTATTCTTCTCAGAAAATATTTTTCATGAAGTTCTACTGGCATTTTATAGAACATTAAACTCACAAAAAGGCATTAAATGTTTATTTTTTTTTTGATTATATTGGTTTCTTCTAGTATGTTACAGGAAGACTTTTTGGTTTGGTCCCTAGTTGTGTGAACAAGAAACTGAATGTAAAGTATCTAATCTTATTTAAAATACAACAACTGACACCACAGAAATACAAGGAATTATGAGAATATTATGAAAAATTATATGCCAACAAATTGGACAACCTAGACAAAATGGATAAATTCCTAAAAACATATATCCTCCCAAAACTGAATCAGGAAGAAATAGAAAATTTGAGCAGACTGATTACCAGCAATGAAAATGAATCAGTACAAAACCTCCTGGGGCTCCCGGGTGGCTCAGTTGGTTGAGCATCCGACTCTTGGGTTTCGGCTTAAGTTGTGATCTCAGGGTCATGGGATCAAGCCCCACATCAGGCACCGTGCTCAGCAGGGAGTCTGCTTGAGATTCTCTCTCTCCCCCTACCCCTCCCCCTGTTTGCATGCATGCTCATAATCTCTCTCTAAAATAAATAAATAAATCTAAAAACAAAAACAAAAAAAACCTCCCAACAAACAAAAGTCCAGGACCAGATGGCTTCATAGGTGGAATTCTACCAAACATTGAAAGAAGAGTTAATACCTATTCTTCTCAAATTATTCTAAAAAATAGAAGAGGAAGGAAAGCTTCCTAATTCATTCTATGAGGCCAGTGTTACCCTGATATTGAAACCAGATAAACATACTACCGGCCAATATCTCTGATGAACGTAGATGCAGAAATCCTCAGCAAAATAGTAGCTAACTGAATCCAACAATAAATTTTAAAAAAATCATTCATCATGATCAAATGGGATTTATTCCTGGGATGCAAGGATGGTTCAGTATTAAAAAATCAATCAGTGTGATAGGTCACATCAATAACAATGTATAAAGGCCATATGATCATTTCAGTAGATGCAGAAAAAGCATTTGACAAAGTACACCATTTCTGATAAAAACCTTCAACAAAGTAGGTTTAAAGGAATGTACTTTGACCTAATAAAGGCTGTATATGAAAAACAGCTATCGTCATACTAGTTCCCCTAAGGTCAAGAACAAGACAAGGATGTCCACTCTCACCACTTCATCAAAATAATACTGGAAGTCCCAGCCATAGCAATTAGACAAGGAAAAGAAAAAGCATCCAAATTGGTAAGGAAGAAGTAAAACTGTCACTGTTCACAGATCACATGATACTATATATAGAAAAATCTAAAGACTCCACCAAAAAAATTACTAGAATTGATAAATGGATTTAGTAAGGTCACAGGATACAAAATCAGTGTACAGAAATATGTTGCATTTCTATACACTAATAGCAGCAGAAAGAGAAATTAAGAAAACAGTCGCATTTACAATTGCACCAAAAAGAATAAAATACCTAGGAATAAACTTAATCAAGGAAGTGAAAGACTTATACTCTGAAAACTGTAAAACACTGAAAGAAATTGAAGGTGACACAAACAAATGGAAAAAATATTCCATACTCATGGATTGGAAGAAAAATATTGTTAACATGTCCAGGCTACTCAAAGCAATCTACAGATTTAATGCAGTCCCTACCAAAATAACAACAGTATTTTTCACAGACTAGAACAAATGATCTTAAAATTTGTATGGAACCACAAAAGACCCTAAGGGGCACCGGGTGGTGCAGTCGGTTGAGCATCTAACTCTTGGTTTCGGGTCATGGTCTCAGGGTTGTTGGATCAAGCCCTGCGTCAGGCTCCATGCTTAGCCGAGTCGGCTTGGGGTTCTCTCTCCCTCTCCTTCTGTCCCTCCTGCTCTGTCTCTAAAATAAAGATAAATCCTCTTTTTTTTTTTTTTTAAGGCAACTTTATTTATTTATTTTAGAGGAACTGTGTGTGAATGCGAGTAGGGGGAGAGGCAGAGGGAAAGAGAGAATCTCAAGCAGACTCCTTGCTGAGCATGGAGCCTGATGTGGAGCTCGATCCCATGACCCTGAGATGATGATCTGAGCCAAAATCAAGAGTCAAGCGCTTAACTGAGTGAGCCACCTGGCACTCCATAAATAAGATTAATCTTTAAAAAAAAAAAAATGTTGAATAGCCAAAGTCTTGAAAAAGAAGAATAAAACTGGAGGTGTCACAATCCCAGATTTCAAGATATACTACAAAGCTGGAGTAATCAAAACAGTATGGTACTGGTACAAAAAAAAAGACACGTAGATCAATGGAACAGAATAGAAAACCCAAAAATAAACCCATGCTTATATGGTCATTTAATCTTTGACAAAGGAGGCAAGAATATGCAATGGGAAAAAGACAGTCTGTTCAACAAATGGTGTTGGGAAAACAGAACAGCAACATGCAAAAGTATGAAACTGGGCCACTTTTTTATACCACACACAAAAATAAACTTAAAATGGGTTAAGGATCTAAATGTGAAACCTGAACCATAAAAATCTTAGAAGAGATTCCGGGCAATAATTTCTGTGACATTGACAGTAGTAACACTTTTCTAGATATGTCTCTCAAGGCAAGGGAAACAAAAACAAAAATAAACTCTTGGGACTACATCAAAATAAAAAGCTTCTGCACAGTGAAGGAAACAATCAACAAAACTAAAAGATAGTCTACTGAATGGGGGAAGATATTTGCGAATGACATATCCAAAATATATGAAAAACTTCTACAACTCAACACCAAAAAAACAAATAATCCAATTAAAAAATAGGCAGAAGACATGAACAGACATTTCTCCAAAGAAGACATACAGATGGCCAACAGACACATGAAAAGTTGCTCAGCATCACCCATCATCAGGGAAATGCAAATCAAAACCACAATGAGATACCACCTCACACCTGTCAGAATGGCTAAAATCAGAAACACAAGAAAGAGCAAGTGTTGGCGAGGATGTAGAGAAAAGGGAACCCTCATGTACTGTGGGTGGGAATGCAAACTGGTGCAGCCACTGTGGAACACAGTGTGCAGATACCTCAAAAAATTAAAAATTGAAGTATTGTATGTATGATACAGTAATTCCACTACTGTGTATTTACCCAAAGAATACAAAAACATGAATTCGAAAAGATACATGCACCCCTATGTTTATTGCAGCATTATTTACAATAGCCAAATTATGGAAGCAACCCAAGTGTCCATTGACAGATGAATGGATAAAGAAGGGGTGGTGTGTATGTGTATATATATATATATATATATATATATATACACACACACTGGAATACTAGCCATGAAAAGAATGAATCTTGCCATTTGCAGCAACATGGATGGATCTAGAGAGTATAGTTCTAAGTGAAATAAATCAGAGAAGACAAATACCATATGATTTTACTCATATGTGGAGTTTACAAAACTAACAAAAAAAAGAGACCAACAACAACAAAAAAAACCAGACTCTTAACTGTAGAGAATAAACTGTTGGTTACCAAAGCGGAGGTGGGTGGGGGAATGGGTGAAACAGGTGATGGGGATTTAGGAGGACACTTGTCGTGATGAGCACCGGATATTGTATGGAGGTGTTGAATCACTGTATTATACACCTGAAACTAATGTAACACTATATGTTAACTGTACTGGAATTAAGAGTACAATATAAGGGCGCCTGGGTGGCTCAGATCCCAGGGTTCTGGGATCGAGTCCCGCATCGGGCTCCCTGCTAGGTGGGGAGCCTGCTTCTCCCTCTGCCTCTGCCTCTCTCTCTCTCTCTGACTTTCATGAATAAATAAATAAAACATTAAAAAAAAAAAAAGAATACAATATAAGGGGCGCCTGGGTGGCTCAGTCTGTTAAGCGTCCCACTCTTGATCTCAGCTCAGGTCTTGATCTCAGCATCCTGGGATTGAACCCTTTGTTGGGCTCCACGCCAAGCATGGAGCCTACTTTAAAAAAAAACGAACAAAATAAAAAAACCAATAAAGATCCATCATCAGGGCGCCTGGGGGGCTCAGTTGGTTAAGCATCCTGCTCTTGAGTTCTGCTCAGGTCATGATCTTAGAGTCCTGGGATTGAGCCCTGCGTCAGGCTCCCTGTGCTCAGCAGGGAGTCTGCTTGAGATTCTTTCTCTCCCTCTCCTTCTGCCCCTCCCCCTCAAATAAATTAATTAATTTTAAAAAAAAGGTTAATCAACAAATGTATTTTGACTATGGCATTTTTTCATTTAATAAGTATCTAAGTGATAAGTAAATCATTTCTGTGACCTATACATATAAGATACAAAGCTGGTTCTAAATGGCGTCAGTTTTTATCTCTAAACCTACATTTTTATTTTTATTTACTTGTTTATTTATTTATTTATTTTTGAGAGAGAGAGAGTGGAGGGACCGGCAGAGGGGAAGAGAGAGAATCTCAAGCAGGCTCCATGTTCAGTGTAGAGCGCAGTGTGGGGCTCAGTCTCACAACCCTGAGATCATGACCTGAGCTGAAGTCAACAGTCAGACACTTAACTGATTGAGCCACCCAGGTGCTCCTCTAAGCCTACATTTTAATGTGATGTTAATATTTTAGTCCTTTTATAAATCTCAATTTTATTCCTCTTTAAATTTCAGTTGCATCGGGGCGCCTGGGTGGCTCAGTCGTTAAGCGTCTGCCTTTGGCTCAGGTCATGGTCCCAGGGTCCTGGGATCGAGCCCCACGTCGGGCTCCCTGCTCAGCGGGAAGCCTGCTTCTCCCTCTCCCACTCCCCCTGCTTGTGCTCCCTCTGTCAAATAAATAAATAAAATCTTTAAAAAATAAAAATAAAAAAATAAATAAATTTCAGTTACATCTTCATGGGCATTTAATAAAATAGAACATTATTAGATTAAGTGAATGTTTTGAGTTTTTCTTTTCTAATTTAAACAGCTTTTCAATTCAGAACATAATACACTTGTGTACTTTTTATATTGTACATGCTTTATTAAAGTTAATATGTTTTCTAATTTTTTGAAAGAAGCATTTTAATAAAAGATTCTAAACATCATAATTTACATTTCATCCAATTATGTATAAAGGGCTTATAAATACTGTCAATTGTATGTATTTTACTGGGAAGTGGTTTAAATGGTTGTTGAAATGATAAGGGATTTTTATCATTTCATTCTTTTCCCACAGTGGAAAGGTTTTATTATTTCTAAGTGATTCATGACTTATCATTTGCCTGTTTCATTCCAAATAGGCTTCCCAGCCAACACTGAAGCTGAGAGACACACTACATTTTATTCTTTGCCGTCTTCATTGGAACGAACACCCACCAAAATGACAACATCCCAGAAAGTTACCTTTTGTTCTCATGGCAATTCAGCTTTTCAGCCAATAGCATCAAGCTGCAAAATCGTGCCACAAAGTCAGGTTCCTAATCCTGAGTCACCCGGAAAATCCTTCCAACCCATCACCATGAGCTGCAAGATTGTTTCAGGTATACAGATGATGTGTGTCAAGTTGATGTGTATAAAAATTGTTGTAATGGCAAAAGAAAGTATTATGGCTTTTCTTAAGTTTTTTTTTTTTTTTTAAAGATTTTATTTATTTATTTGACAGATTGATAGCGAGAGCAGGAACACAAGCAGGGGGAGTGGGAGAGGGAGAAGCGGGCTTCCTGCCGAGCAGGGAGCCCGATGTGGGACCTGATCCCAGGACCCTGGGATCATGACCTGAGCCGAAGGCAGACGCTTAACGACTGAGCCACCCAGGCACCCAAGTTCTTTTAAGTAGGATTTTCGTTTATTTAACAAGTAATCACTATTGATTAGCAAAGCTGTCAACAAAAGTCATTTCATATGCAAATAGTTTTTGAATAAGGAAAGAAATGAAATTCAAAGCAGTCAGGTTTTTATCTCCAAGAAGTGGTGCAGGTAGAATGTTTACTAGGATGTATGGTTGAAACTAAGATAGGAATTAAGTTTTTGAATTATATATGGAAACCAGAGTGGCTAGTAATAAAAAAAACTTAGAGGCAGGCCTTTTGGCGTGGAGTTAAAGCTTGAAAGGTAGGAATTGGTTTGGGGTTGAAATGTCTTTTATACTAACCACACTGAAATTTAGTCATTCCTGTTACTGGTAGGTAGTTTTGAGCCTTCATTTTCACTGAGATTGAATTGTCTACTGTCTCATGACAGTTCCACATTTATGTTAGGTAGATCTCTGGTAGGAATATACTTTATGGTGTAGGTTGCATCACTTCAGAAAAGGCTTGAAAGAGAGTCAGTAGAAATATCTAGGCAGTGGGAAGCCTCTATATATGAAGTTGGAGAAAAAGAGTCTTCAGTGCTAAAAATAGACAACTAAGCAGAAATATGATCCAAGTCTTTGAAATTGAAGAAAGGTGAGGAATGTGTAATTTTACCTCCCAGTTAGAAGCATTTTGGAACTTGCTGTTCCAGAGGCGGAATAGGCTGAACATACAAATTGGTTAGAAGTTTAGAGAAATTCATGGATGACAAATTTGATCCATAAAAAAACCATTGAGCATGTTGGATGATACATGGGTAATCTTTGAGAGTGTTCTGTGGTAACAGGAATCTCTGGATTGTAGCTGTGACTTAGTATTGACAGACTTTTGTTTTGGGTGGGTGAATTTCATGTTTTCCTGTAGGAAATTAATTGTAAATCAAGACTCCTGGTTTGTAAGTCTAGCTGTTCACTTACTAATTCCGTGTAATTTTAGTGTCTTTGAGTATAAACATTATTATAAGAGTTTGATTATCTAGGGATTTAGGAGTTCTATGCTGTTATGTAAAGCTCTGCTTTTTTTTTTTATTTTTTTAAGATTTTATTTATTTATTTAATTGCCAGAGAGAGAGAGAGAGGGCAAGAGAGGGAACACAAGCAGGGGGAGTGGGAAAGGGAGGAGCAGGCTTCCCGCCGAGCAGGGAGCCCGATGTGGGGCTCGATCCCAGGACTCTGGGATCATGACCTGAGCCAGAGGCAGTCACCCAACCAACTGAGCCACCCAGGCGCCCAAAGCTCAGCTTTTTTTTTTTTTTAAAGATTTATTTATTTATCTGAGAGAGCTAGAATGAGAGAGAGAGAGAGAGTACATGAGAGGGGAGAGGGTCAGAGGGAGAAGCAGGCTCCTTGCTGAGCAGGGAGCCCGATGCGGGACTCGATCCAGGGACTCCAGGATCATGACCTGAGCTGAAGGCAGTCGCTTAACCAACTGAGCCAACCAGGCGCCCCAAAGCTCAGCTTTTTGAACTTTAATGTACCCATGGGATGGGCGTGTGTAGGGGAAATCTTGTTAAAGTACAGATTTATATTTAGCAGGTCTGGGGTAGCACCTCAGAATCTGTTTCTCAAAAGCTCCCTGCTGATGCTGATGTAAGGATGAGTCCCTGCCTCAGCTACACCACTGCTGTTGCTTAGTACCTGAAACAGAGTCCCATTCTCTTTTCCCCATTTGTCACCTTTGTCCTCCATTATCGTTAGCATTTTCTTAGATGGGTTGAGTAGATGTCTTGTGTTTAGTTTGTTTCTCTTTTTTATTAATAAAGGTTCCCCCATATCAACTCCAAGTCCATCACCGCTGCCTCGAACCCCAACTTCCACTCCAGTCCATGTGAAGCAAGGCACTGCCAGCTCTGTCATTAATAACCCTTATGTTATCCTGGATAAGCCAGGGCAGGTTATTGGAGCCACCACTCCCACTACAGGTATGTATGTGATCAATATTTGTGTGATCCGAAAGGCTTGATCTTTTGTAAAGGCGACATCCTAGGGTGACTGAGTAGCCATATAATGGGAGGATGAAATCTTCATCTGTAAGCAAGAGGAGGAGCTCTAGAACAGTAAATCCAGTGCTGTTTCTCAGAGAGAAGATGTACTTTCTGTAAAAGTCCTATTTTTTAGGAATTTACTTAAATTTTCTTTTTAATTTCTAAAGATTAAAAGTGAGCCATAATTAATTAAAAAAAAAAAAGCTGATTTTGTATTCATTTGGAAGACATTCTTTTTGGGCCTGCAAGCAATGTGGTTATTTTCCAAATTAAGTTTCAGAACAAGAATACCTTGTGGCCCACATATGTTTCTCACCAAATAAAAAAGTGATCTTTACTTTTCTGTGAATAAGGTAAATTTTGTGTGTGGGAGAGAAATTGAACTCTGCAGTTAAAAAAAGGGACCTCTGATAGGAAGAATAAGAACTGGATTTATTGTGTTTGTCATCCTAATTTCCTATAACTACAGAGTGCTTTTCAGGTTTTTTCCAAGTATTTTCACAAATGTTATTTTATGTATTTGTTTCATTTAAACTATGTGAACACATGCTTCTAAGTGTAAACTTTTCTGTAGCTCTCACTTCTAATTAAGAGAAATAGTGAAAAGAGAAGTGACTATAAGGTAGTAAGACTGATTTTTTTTTTTTTTTAAACATAATTGATTTTAACACATGAATGTATGCTGGATCTTTCCAAGTAGCTTTTTGGAAAAGTTAGGTCCTTTAACAGTGATTATAATTGTGCAACTCCTTTAAAAAATGCTGCTTTCAGAAATTACTTAATAGCCTTTTGAATATATTTAGGGATGTCAAATAGGTATCCTTTGAGGATGGTTAGTTTTAGGAATTAGCCAGTCTTTGCAGGCAAGTTTGATAAATGGAGCAGGTGATCAAATACCATTTTTGGTCTTGACTTACTTTTGACTATAGGTAGTGGGACTTGTTTTTATCAGACCCTAAAGGCAGTTATACACATGGAGTATAAATTGCTTAATGTCAGCATCACTTTGAAATAGGTATGACCTCCTGGTGAAACTATTTTGAAGGAGCTAGAATTCACTTAGATTCATACATGTGGTCCATCATTATGTAACCAATACCCTTATGTTCTGGTATCTGTCTCTGTATACAGGTAGCAGTGTGTGTAATATCTACGTACTTCTACATGTCCTTACTAGCTTCTTGTCTATTTTTAGGTTAGTGAGGTGGTCAGCTTCATAGGAGGAATCTTTAAGTATTTTTTCTGTAGTAATTTCATGGTTGTGAGTTTTCAACACTTTAAAAATGAAAAATGGTGGGGGAAAAGGGGAGGGGATGGTGGAAAATGCTTTAAAGTTCCATTTTGTAAATTTTACTTTGTACTTTATTTTAAAATCTGCCTTGCTTATCAGGAAGTCCTACAAACAAGCTCTCTACTGCCTCCCAGGCCTCCCAAGGAACAGGTTCCCCTATTCCTAAAATTCATGGAAGTAGTTTTGTAACATCTGCTGTCAAGGTAACACTCTTATTGCGTTATTGCACTTTTCTAGTTTATAAAGACAGTAAGTTCAAGCCCAGCAAGAATTTGTCAGTTGATGATGCAAATTTCATTAAGTAGAATCCTCAAGCTACTAAGCATCTTGAAGATCATCTACTCCAGGCCCACCTGTCTTACTCTTGATCTTTTCCTAGTGTGGAAAATGTTTCTCAGCACTTCCATCAGTTGGACAGTCAGTATCTATTTGAAAATTTACTATGATGAGGAGGCAGCTATTTTTAGGAGTGGGGGGTGGTCAGCTTTGTTACAGATTTTTCCTTATAAAAATACTCATCTGGCAGCATACTTCTTTTCTTCTTATATTTGTACCAATAAGGAGTAAATATATATTTTTTCTATTTGTCAGCCATGTAGTTACTTGAAAATAATTCTTTCCACAATTTTTCTTTTTCTTTTTTTTCCTTCAGGGTAAGAAAACCTTTAAAATTAGAACTTCAAATATGATCTGACTTGTTCAGCTAAGAGTGCTAGGTATCTGCTCACTGTTTGGCAAAGACAGCCCCTGCTGTTTTGGTTGGTTACTTGTCATTGTCATGACTGCCTAGAGCCTTTGAGGTATAAACTCGTGTGTGAGAACTGAGAATTCAGAGATCCTCTCCTACATGACGAGTGCTAACACATTTCTTACATATAGGTACTTAACGCTGATGATATTGAATAGCTTTCTGGTCCAAGACGAGGTTTTTCACTGAGTTCAGTGCTTCCTGTGTTACATGAATGCCTAAATTGTAATAATTGCCTTGAAGGTCTTAATTCTCTGCCAGTCTGTTTTTAATGTTTGTTGATCTTTTCGTTACACGGTTAAGCAGTATTAACTTTGTTACTTGTCCCTAATTTATGGCATATTGCCTCTGAGAGTTACATTTTATATTTGAGAGAGACAAATGCCAGTAATTTTGAATGTTGCCCTTTGTTGGTTTTGGGTTTATTAAGTTCTTTTTATTGTTTTGTTTTTTAAATCCTTATTGAAAGTATTTCCCTGTGTATTGGGTATTTATTTGGAGTAAAGATAACAAATCAGGTTGTGTGAATACTATTGAAAGGATGTATATACTGAAACACTCTGTTTCATTTATTTATTTAGTGCCTAGGCTCTAGGGATAGAGAAGAAATAAAATACAGTGCCAGGCCTTTAGTGGCTTACCATTAGGCAGGGGACTAGACATGCAAACCTGTGAGCCAACCAAATGTTAGAGGTGTATAATAGTCTTCCCAGCATACACCGGGGCACAGATGACTAGGTTCTTGCCAGGTCATGGCCTTTCCTTGCATTTGGTTTCTAAAACAATAATTAAAATGTGAGTGTGGGGGCTTGGAAGACCCTAAAGAGTTTTGAGCTTTTGGGTCTTTTTGTTTTTTGATTATGTTGGTAGAGAATGTCACAGGTTTATATTAAATATAAGGACAGTTATATTACATTTTATATATATATTATATTGTAAATATAAGGACTATCTGAAGTCAGTTATTTTATCCTAATTGTACAATGTGTATTTTTACATATGCAGCAAGAGGATTCTTTGTTTGCATCTATGCCACCTCTTTGTCCTATTGGGAGTCACCCTAAGGTTCAAAGTCCCAAACCTATAACTGGAGGACTTGGAGCTTTCACAAAAGTGAGTATTTATTAGGGCATTATCCGACAAGGCAAAATGGTTTTGTTACATAATTGTTTCTGTGGCATGTTGGAGTTGATTGACACTACCCCACAACATGTAACTTTTTAGTATGTCATAATTCTAAGACCAGATCCTACTTCTGCAACAGGGCAGCTCTTGGTATCGAGCAAGATGGTAACTCCTGAGAGCACAAACTGTGTGTGTGTTTCTTTCTGCTGCCATTTGCCACCAAAATCTAGAACAAATGGACTAGGTCGAGTTTGCAGAAACACAGGATCAAATCCAGATCCCACTTTTGGTCCCTTTGATAGCTGTTATGGGCTGTATTTAAGCAATATTTTTACCCTTCTGGTGGAGTCATTTTTTTATAGACCAGGCTTCGTCAATTCATTAATTCCTGAAAGCAGAATAGATTCAGATATTAGTGGCTTTTTTTTTTTTTAAAAGATTTATTTATTTATTTATTTATTTATTTGACAGAGAGAGAGAGTGAGAGAGGGAACACAAGCAGGGGGAGTGGGAGAGGGAGAAGCAGGCCTCCCGCGGAGCAGGGAGCCAGATGCGGGGCTCGATCCCAGGACCCTGGGATCATGACCCGAGCCGAAGGCAGACGCTTAACGACTGAGCCACCCAGGCGCCCCGGGCTTTTTTTGTGGGATGATTACTCAGCATCATTATCATGTTTGTTGCCAGGTAATCATCAAACAGGAACCTGGTGAAGCCTCTCACGTGCCAACAACAGGAGCTGCCAGCCAGTCACCACTCCCTCAGTATGTGACAGTGAAAGGGGGTCACATGATAGCTGTGTCCCCTCAAAAACAGGTCCTAACTGCTGGAGAAGGGACTTCCCAGTCACCAAAGATTCAGCCCTCCAAGGTTTGTGTTGGATAGTGTTGGGGAGGTTAATATGTCAATGAACTTTATTTGCCTAAGTAAAAGGCAGGTGCTGAATTCAGATGACAGGGTTGCTGATCCCAGAAAATCCTGTAGATGGAAGCCGTGTTGGAAAAGCAAGTTAGTCAGTGCTAAACACATCTGCTCTTGCAGTACTCAGTGACAAGAGCAGGGCCTGTGTTACAGAGGGTCCAGGAACAGTCGAAGAGGCAAGGAGATGCTGTGTTATCTCTCTGACAGTGAAGATGTTAGACTTCACAGACACAACTTCCAGTTGATTCAAGTGTAAAATGGGTAGCTGACAGGACCAACGTCTGCTATTTTATTTATTTCTGGTAGGTGAGTGCTGTAGTTTACACTTCTGATGTCCAGGCTGTGTCATCTGTTTACTGATTCTTGACTCTTTAGAGAATTCATTTGCTTTATAATTTGGAAGTGTGAGGAACTAATATATCAAGAAAACTGTAAAATGGCATATAGGTCCATGTTTTCCTGCATTGGTTGTGTTTATGAGAGCCTGTCTGTGTCCTGTTAGCATTTACACACCATCAGTAATCCTCATGTATCCAACCTTGCAGGGTGGATACTCTCAACCCCATTTTACAAACGAGGAGACTGTCCTCTGAGAGGTGAGGCAACTTCCTTGAGGGCATTTAGCTAATAAGTGACACAGGATTTGAACCGAGGTCTGCTGACTCCAAAATCTTCCATTGCAGAGCTAATTAAAATTTGTGAGCTATTGTCTGGAACCTAAGCATGCTTTTAGAACATACAGAGTTAAATTATCTTACTTGGGGGGCAGATATATTCTAAAGCCATCAAGAATATTATGTGAGGTGTTTGTTTTTCAACTTGAAAGCCAGCCTACCTAGAGTTGGATGAATTGCTTTGAGAGGAATACTTTAATATAGAAAAATGGTTTCAGGTATTTTGGTTTAGGCTAGATAGCTGCATATGGATTATAACAAAAATTCATATGTTATAGTTCTAAAACCTGTATGGTTCTACTATAAGAGTCCACTAACTACTTTCCCAGACTTAACCTGGTCATGACTCATCTGATGATTAAAAATACATAGATACTGAGACCCCCACCTCAAACTTTGAATCAGAATCTTCTTGGGGGCCCTGGGAATCTGGATTTTTATCAAGCTCTCCTGCTGACTCATGTGATTTGGCAGATTTAGGAACCACTAAGCTATAGCATCAAATTTGACTTTGGAGCTTCCCTACCCCGAATCATTAAGACAGGTACCCCCAACTGCTTCCTAATGCTCTCACTATTGTTTTGGCTTTATGGGTAAGCCTTTGTCAAAGTCCTTTCATGAATCAGTTATTGTTATCTGGACTTGCTACTCAGACACATCATAATTCTTTAGAATCTATTTTGCTTCACCAAAGAAAGATACGTGGACTCACTGAGTTAGGTTTTTGAGTCAGTATAGCCTTGCTGTTTATGCCCAGAAGCTCTGGACAAGTTAGTTTCGCTTTTTTACACTTTGCATTTTGCAAATCCACTCCTCCGTAATGCTGAACAACTGTATTGGCTTTCTTGTCACATTGCCACCTACCTAATGGCATTGTTGGACTAAGAAAAATTAGATGGTTTTGTGCTAGAATGCCCTGAATAAAGTTTAAGGGCACTTGAAAAGAAAAGCCACAGAAGAGGGTGAAAGAAATATACAGAAGCAGGAGAGCATGAGAAAAGACATTTCCTGTTTATCCAGGAAATTTAGTACATGCTTTAGACTCCAGATAAGGAGCTGTCTGCAAGTACAGACTGTCCCTGGTTATTGCCGAAGTGCATTCCTAGAAACTATGCCAGAAAACAGAAGCGTGGACAAAACGATACTGTTTTACCTTCATCCAACTTTGGCTTATCTTTTTTCATGAAAGTAAAGAGGGGTGCTTTTGCCATAAAACGGGACATCTGAGCACTTAGTGGGTTCGTGTGGGAAGGAAGCAGTGTGGCATAGTAAAAAGAGTGTGAGCTTTGGAATGAGAGCCTGTTAACAGATCTCAGCCACTCATTACTTGCGTGACCTGGGCGGGTTTGTCTTTCTGAACCTTGTGTTTTTCCATCTAGTAAAAGGGAATAATACCCTCTGTCTTTCAGAGCTGTAGGAGAATTAGAAACCATTGTATGGAAAGGACTTAGCACAGAGCAAGTACTCAATAAATGATAACAGCTAATGTTACATGACTAAGGACAAATCCTGTGTAAATATACGGGAGTACCATGATCTATTTTCTCATCGAGTATTAAATTGTAATTGGCTATATTTTTCAGTGTCTGGAGGAAAAATTACACACATAGAATCCTCACTTTCTGGTTGTTAAAGTAAATTCTGACTTGCAGAAGTCTGTACAGAGGACAAACAAAAACATTGAATCAAAGCATGAGTCAAAGGGAAGTATTTATAACAATAGAAAACAAAGGGTGTCTGTTTTGTGAAGCTAGAAGGAAATAAGGCATGCAGAGAGAAGTGCTGTGGAATGGGAAGAGTTCAGGTTCTGGGCTAAAATACTGTCTTGTTAAAAAAAGAAAAACTAATTTGGGGTTGTAGTGTCCTACTTAAGAGTCTTCTTTATGATGTCATTAGACAGCTGTGCGTAGGATTTTCCCCAGTAGAATGCCAGGCTTCCTCATTCTCCCTTTTTTCAAACAGAGGAGGTGGGGGTTAATCTTGTGAGTGGTATGCTCTACTGGATGAGCTCTGCTAATAAGAACTGCCCTCCTGTGGCCAACTTGGGATACCACATTTTATTTAGTTCTTGGAGAGATTAAGTATGTCATATTCTGGAAATTTTGAAGCAGTTAAGTGAGGATAGAGGTTGGTACAAGGTGGAAGAAGCAAGTTAACATGCATGGAATTTCAGAAAAGAAAATAGGTCCAGTCCATATGTATTTTCCTTTAAGATTTTTTGCTTTCTTTGTTGGCTTAGGAACATGAAAATAAATTATGTAATTTAGCTTATGCAGTAAATTATTAAGTTTGATATATTTAGGAAACGTGAAGACTGTCTCAGAAAAAAGTTTGACTACTATAATAGAGAAATCCAAAGCCCAGAAAGCTTAAATAAGTTTTTTTCTCACACATAAAAGACCAGTAGGCAGTTCTAGTATGTTGGCTTCACAATCATCAAGAATCTAGACTCCTATCTTGTTCCCTCTGCCATTCTCAAAATTTGGTTCTCAGCTTGTGGACTGCGATAGCCATTTCATTTCATGCCACCATGTTCGCATTTCTGGCCAGCAGGAAGAGGAAAGGGGGTGTGGGGAGGCATAACCCAAAAGTTGCACTGATCACGTCTCTTCCTATCCTTTTGGCCAGTATGAGATGACCAATGCTAGGCTGGGAAATGTTCTATGTGGCCATGTCCCTAGCTGAAAACTGGGGGCTCTCTTACCATGAGAGAGAAAACAAAGAATGGATATCAGGGTTCAGATGGCACTTTCTGCCATTACCCAAAGTTTTTCTACATTAAGAAATTTTTTTTCCATAAATACATAGAAAAGTTTTGTTTGTTTGTTTTGAGAGAGGGAAAGAGAGAGAGAGTGGGGGGAGGGGCAGAGGGAGAGAGAGACTCTTTAAGTAGGCTCCACACCCAGCAGGGAGCCTGATGCGGGGCAAAGTTCTTGATTAAAAAGAGTTTTTCTACCTCCACATCTGGTGTGTGTGGGGGGGGGTGACTGTGCCCAGCTCTGTGGCCACAGCAACACTCCATGTTGCCTGCAGAATAAGGCTCATACAGTCAAAATAGAGAGATTTGGATCATCCTAAGGGATTGTTTTAACCAAGCCAGGAGAGTGGGAGGATTTCTTTTCCATTCTAAGTTAACTTGCTTTTTTCCCCATTGGTTCTTTGAGTCTTTTTTTTCTTCTTTCTTTCCCTCCTTCCTTAAACGTACATAAAAGTAGAGAGACTATTATAATGAATCCTATATGCCTGTTACCCAGTTTCCATAATTATCAGCATTTTGCTAATCTTATTTCTCTTCCTAGGATATTTTAAAGCAGATACCAGATGTTACATACTTTAATTTCTATTAGACTAAATGAATCTAGGATTTACAATGAAGGTCCTCTGCCCTAGCCAACCATGGATCCACTTGGCGCTTTCTATCCTTTGAGTCTCCGTGTAGCCTCATAGATTACTGTTCTTTGGTTGATAATAACAAGTGTCGTGGGCAGCCGTAGCTGTCATTTACTGTGTACATCATCTCTTAGGAGATAAATATTATCCATATTTTATATATGAGGTGTCAAAGGCTAACGCTCAGAAACATTAAATAACTTATCCAGCTCCTAACTAGTGGAACAAAACTGGGAAACCAAGTCTGACTGCTTATAAAATCCTGCACTCTTTCTTCTGTATTACACTGTGGTTTATAATAGTTGATTAGGGGACCATTTTCATTATATTAGCCATAGTGTCCAAGCACATGGCAAGTGTATTTTACTGTATTTACATTCTTTGAAAAGAAATGATGTATGATTTAGTAATTATTTAACTTAAAAGTTCCATTTATCAGTTGCATATGGTTTATCATTTTGTTCTACTTAGGTAATCCTATTGTTGTTATTATTATTGGTAATCCTATTATTTTTAATTTAGAAAGATTCTAAAGTAAAATACAGTGCCCATGTATCCTCCACCCAAAATTGGCATGCTCGTATTGATTTCATCTCATATTTTCCCCAAATGAAACATGACAGAGTTGAAGTCCATTTTGTTTTTCCCAAAAGCAGCACTATCATGAATTTGGATGTGTAGCTTTCCAGTTCATACTTTTATTGCATAAATCCATAGCCATAAATAACATGAAATGTGTGTTTTGCAGATTTACATAAAAGATATTTATACTCATATATTTCTGCAACTCCCCTTTCAGTATTTGTACTGTCAAAGTTTGTTGCTCCTGATTTATGTAGTTTTGCTTCATTCATTTTTACTAATGAATGCTATTCCACTGACTGTCTTATACCACAGTTTATCCATTCCTCTACCTGTAGACATTAAGCATGTTGTTACATGTTATAGGTATTATGTTTGTTGACAATTTTCTGTAATTATAAATAATGCTACCTTGGACATTCTGTATATGTTCCCTTGAGCACATGTCTAAGATTTCTCTAGGATATGTTTCTAAAAGAGGAATTGTTACAACATGGGATATGTGAATTTTCAATTTTAGTAGATATGCCGGTACCTCTTGGGAGTGGCTGTACAAATTTACTTTTCTTTAGCAGTGAACAAATGTTCCTGTTTCCTCATACCCTCCAGCCACTTCTTGGTGTTACCAGACTTAAATTCTTGTCTCCAATCTGATGGGTGAAAAGTATTAATACTTTATCATTTTCACTTTTAGAAGGTAGATCTTTTTGTATTCTTTTAACCTTATAAAAGTCTTTTCATCTAGTTTCTGGTGAGAAGTTCTTTTTATGAAATAACTGAGAAGTGGGAAACACTACCCCAATTTGCCGTTAATTAAATTGTTTCTTCTAATTTAACATTCTACTATTGACTTTTAAAAGAGTTCTATAGTATTTTCTTACTTGAAAGAGTTCAGTTTATTTTTTTTTTTTAAGATTTTATTTATTTATTTGACAGAGATAGAGAGCACAGATAGGCAGAGTGGCAGGCAGAGGGAGAAGCAGGCTCTCTGCTGAGCAGAGAGCCCGATGCGGGGCTCAATCGCAGGGCCCTGGGATCATGAGCTGAGCTGAAGGCAGACGCTTAACCGACTGAGCCACTCAGGCGCCCCGAAAGAGTTCACTTTAAATTATCAGAACCAGATATTTCCAACTTGCATGATCTGGGTTTTGGGGTCTTTTTTTTTTTAAGATTTTTTTCTTTTCTTAAGATTTTATTTATTTGAGAGAGAGAGTACAAGAGGGGAGAGGATCAGAGGGATAAGCAGACTCCCCAGGGAGCCCGATGTGGGGCTCGATCCCAGGACCCTGGGATCATGACCCGAGCTGAAGGGAGACGCCTAACTGACTGAACCACCCAGGTGCCCCCCCCCTTTTTTTTTTTTAAGATTTACTGATTTATTTTAGAGCATGTGAGAGTGTGCGCGCGTGCACCTGGTAGGGGTGGAGCGGAGGGAGAGGGAGAGAAGCAGACTTCCGACTGAGTGCAGAGCCCCATGCAGCCTGCACCCATGACCGTGAGATCATGACCCCAGCCAAAATCAAGAGTCGGACGCTTAACCGATGGAGTCACCCAGGCGCCCCTAGACTTCTTTTTTAACCAAATGTTTCCCTTTAAGGAAAGGAGAAATTAGAAGTATAGAGAAAAATATAACTTTTCTTAAAAATCAGTTGGAAGAAGTGTCACATGTTACACTACGTAATAAATGATGTGAATTGTTAGGAGTTCTAGAGATGAAGAAATAGACGTTTCAGATGGGGATAATATAGGAGTGGTTACTAAGAGAGATGATCTTTAAAAGTATGTAGTGGAGTTTCTAGTTCATATATGGGAATGTTTATGGCACAGTTTTTCTTTTCTTTTTTTTTTTTTTTTTAAGATTTTATTTATCTGTTTGAGAGAGAGCATGCACGAACGGGGAGGGCAGAGGGAGAGAGAGAAGCAGACTCCCCGCTGAGCAGGGAGCCCAATGCGGGGCTGGATCCCAGGAACCTGAGATCATGACCTGAGCTGAAGACAGACACTTAACCGACTGAGCCACCTAGGAGCCCCTACTGCAGTTTTTCTTAATGTGAAGTTTAAAATTACCTGGATATCCCCACAGTAGTGAAATGTTTGCATAGATTATGGTATATCTGTTCTAATATATTTGGCCGTCTAAAAATGTCTTTGAAAAACAGTAACATTGGAAAATGCCTGTAATATGATGTTAAATTTAAAAATTACAAATCTGTACATGGCGATCCTCATCTGTGTTTTAAAATGTACATTAAAAAGAATTGGAAGCAAACATATTAAAAATATTAAGAGGTTATTTCTGGGGGTGCCTGGCTTGCTCAGTTGGGCAGAACGTGTGACTCTTGATCTTGGGGTCATGAGTTCAAGCCCCACCTTGGGGATGGAGTTTACTTAAAAAAAAAAAAAAATTAAAGAATAAGAGGTTATTTCTGGATAAGTAGAATTTTTTTCTTTGTATTCCTGTATTTTCTAAGTTTTTTATTGAAAAACACATAAGGTAAGTTCTAGATAGTAGCTGGGGTTAAGACAAAAGCCTTTTATTTTAGTAATACCCCAAATGTAAGAAATACTGTTGTTCACATCTGTCATAGGTAGCATTCCTAGACAATTAAATTAGGCTCCATGAGTTATACCTAGGGCTTTGCTTTGATCTTTGCTAGAACAGAGTGACTGTTTTAAGAGCCCTTGAAAGGACTGAGAAGCAGCACTGGTGGATTCTCCTCTATTTTCAACAGGTTGTTGGGGTGCCAGTTGGGTCTACTCTACCTTCAACAGTGAAACAGGCTGTGGCAATCAGTGGTGGCCAAATCCTTGTAGCCAAGGCCAGCTCTTCTGTTGCCAAAGCAGTTGGTCCAAAGCAAGTTGTGACCCAAGGAGTTGCCAAAGCCATTGTGAGCGGAGGTGGAGGAACCATTGTTGCTCAGCCGGTGCAAGCCTTAACCAAGGCGCAGGTCACTGCTGCCGGCCCGCAGAAGACTGGATCGCAGGGTTCAGGTACCTGATACTGTTGGGGGCCCTTTCAGCAGCAGCTCCTTCTAGACTGTTCTTTGCTAGTGGTTTGATTTGGTTGTAAGAAAACCTGTTAGGTTTATATAGCAAGTATATAAAAACATGTTAATCTTTTTTCGAGTAACATTTTACATAGAGGTCTGTAAGTAGGTGTATGTGTGTGTGTGTTTTAGCAAGGGCAATAAAAATAGAGGGTATTTCTTGCTACTGCTTTCAGGTCTCAAGGGTAATTTTCATTTGACCATATCTCCACTTTGGGTTGTATTCAGACTTAAATTCTTGGGATGGTCGTTTGTCAGCAGCATTTTGAGATACTTGACTAATGCATTCTCTACCAAATAAGTTTAAACACCTTGCATGTGTTTGTTGTTTCTATGAGGGCATGAAAAAGTATACCTAAGACATTAGATACATTTACTGATTTTTGAAGGTCTTAATGAGGCTAAAGAATTGTTGCAGTGAGTTAGAAGGATAGAAGGTAGTGGATGAATCATTATAATGTACATCTGCTACTCATGCTATATGTTAATTATACTTGAATAAAAAAATTTTTAAAGAAAATGTAGAAACCAAATAATAAATTGAAAGAATAACCAAAATCAACTTTATATAAAAAATAAAATAGATTCAGAAGAAAAAAGAGAAAGAAGGTAGTGGATGTCCAAAATAAAGATTTCAGAGGTGATGAATTGTTGGTGATGACAAAGTCCACGCAAACAATGAATCATGGAACACTACATCAAAAACTGATGATGTAATGTATGCTGATTAACATAACATAATAAAATAAAATTTAAAAAAAGTGCTTCAGATGGGTTGGAGGAAGTGATCTTTGGAGTTTAGAAAATGAAGTGCCTGAGAAGCCAGAGAATTAAATAGTTCACTTACAGTGCTGTCACTGAGGATGACCATGGTTGGCGTTAGAGCAAGACTGAGTCGGGAGTCAGTCTTCAGCAAGTGAGGGGAAGTGATTGGGAGTTCAGTAAATGAGAGCGGAGAGGTGAGGGGTAAGGTGGTAGAGCCAAGCGTGAACCGCACAGGAGCCAGCAGGTTTTTTCTTCTGGAATGAAGGGTGATAATGGTCTGAAAGCCGCACTGGAGAGCACAGAGGCTCCTCCCCTAGTCCTGGCCCTCAGACGCTGAGGTAAGATTCAAAAAACAGCTTTTAGCTAAGGGTGCAGCTGAGGAAGTCCTATATTTTCAGAGGACTCAGTGTTAATTACCACAAAAAGAGATAGCGTTCCAACAGGTCGAGGTTCTAGAGGGTGTAATGACCACAGCAGGAATTCCTGGGGGTGCGGTGAAAGAGCTGGAGGAGGAGGAAGGGCTGAGCAGGTGGGTTCAGATCAGGAACGCAGAGCAACGAGGGGCTGGACTCCAGGTGCTGGTGACTGGCCCGAGAGATTTGCTGAGCTGCACAGTGGTGTGAGGTGGGATGAGTTGTGGCAGTGGTGGAGAGCGCTGGCGCTCAGTTTTCAGTCTCTGCTGTTCTGGGGCAGCTTCCAGGGTTCTTGCTTCCCCAGGCTTGCACAGTAAAGGAGTCCTGAGGAAGAGGACTCGTGCAGCTGGCTGGAGGCGGCTCTGTGAGTCCTTTGCCTGTGGTGACGCACGTGGTTCTGTAGGCTTCATTTCATGGAGATTTGAATTCAGAGTAACTGCAGAAATTTTGATGTGTAAGTTTTCACTGAAGAGTCACGTTTAGAGGTTTACAGCCATGTGCAATCGAGAAGTATATTCTAAGAAATACGCGAAAGCTCTTTAACATAGGTGAGACTTTAAAAAGGTGAATGATCATTTCATAGTATACGTGCCAGTTGTTGATTATGGCATTTTTTTAGTTCTTAGAAAGTAAGAGAGGCTAGAAGTCTTGTTTCAAATCCATAGATTCATTCATTACTAGAAATTGATTAAAGGGGCTTTAAACAGATTTCAGAAGGAAATATATATTCATCCATAGATAAGGTTATTATTTCTTTGATTGTCTCAACCATAGTACTTTTGAGAGTAAAAAGAGTCACTGTTCATAATGATTGGGACATAGGTGTAAAAATGGGACACAGGTGTAAACTGGAACTGTTCTGGGCAAACTGGGGCATATGGTCATCCTGTTTATGTGCAAATATAAATTCCTTTGTAATTTATAGCAAGCTCTTCTAGTATGTAAATTATTTTTTGATTAGCAAGATATTTAAGAATATCAGCCTTTTAAGTATTATGTATCTAGGAAAACAAACTGGAGTTTTACTGAAGTTTGTGTTTTTTAATAAGTATTTTACTAATCTGTGTTTTTAATTTTAGCAATAGCATTGCCCTCAGTTCCAATTTATCTTACTGTTTTTCCTCTTTATTTTTTTTCTTTTTTCCCTTTATCATTTTAGTAATGGCAACATTGCAGCTACCAGCCACTAATTTGGCCAACTTGGCAAATTTGCCTCCTGGCACTAAACTCTACCTTACGACGAACAGCAAGAACCCTTCAGGAAAAGGGAAACTGCTGCTGATCCCTCAGGGAGCCATCCTGCGAGCTACCAACAATGCTAGTCAGTCTGTCATTAAATCATTTGGTTCTATGTTCATCTCATCCACCCGAGGGGCAGCTCTTACCTGTTCAGGACGCGTTTCCCTAGCTCTGTGTGGTGGTATGATGGTAGTATTTGCCCACATGGATGTAAAACATACACATAACTAGAAGTGGGTTTAAATAATCAGAGTCCTAGGAGGTGACACTGTTATTTTGGGTTTATCCACTCAGAGTTTGGGATCAGGAAGAAATCACACTGGAGAGGGATGGTTACTGAGGCTGTGCTGGGAGAGAGCTGTCCGTGTGAGCTGTAAATGAAAGCGTTCTTTTCAGTGGTATCTTTTTTTTTTTTTTTTAAAGATTTTATTTATTTATTTGAGAGAGAGAGAGAATGAGAGACAGAGAGCACGAGAGGGAAGAGGGCAGAGGGGGAAGCAGACCCCCCGCTGAGCAGCGAGCCCGATGCGGGACTCGATCCCGGGACTCCAGGATCATGACCTGAGCCGAAGGCAGTCGCTTAACCAACTGAGCCACCCAGGCGCCCTTTTCAGTGGTATCTAAAAGCTGGGGATACCTGGGGAGATGGTAGCTGGAAGCCTATGTTCATTTATTTTGGAGGGGATAGGAGTAGGAGTAGAATCAAGTGTCTCTCCCTGCCATTATTTAGATGTGCATCTTAAGTTGGCCAGGTTTAGAGATGGAAAGAAAAATACAGGGTCAACCATAGTGCAAAGCCTTAAAACCCCAAGGAAATTAGGTGGTTTATCTAGACTTACAAACTTTTGCTTTGGGGCGCCTGGGTGGCTCAGTTGGTTAAGCAACTGCCTTCGGCTCAGGTCATGATCCTGGAGTCCCGGGATCGAGTCCCGCATCGGGCTCCCTGCTCAGCGGGGAGTCTGCTTCTCCCTCTGACCCTCCCCCCTCTCATGCTCTCTCTATCTCATTCTCTCTCTCAAATAAATAAATAAAATCTTTAAAAAAAAAACAAACTTTTGCTTTGACATATAGAGAAAAACAATTTGGATAGTGTTGGAAAGGAAAGGGAAAAAGGAATTATTTCCCTCTGAATCAGAAGTATAATTGGTATAGCAATTAGGTTCACTAGAAATGAGCCGCCCTTGCCAAATGTAGCGTGTGAGCTAGTCACCATTTTGTTTACTGACTGTAATGGGTGATTTCTGTTCTCTCACCCTGGCATTTTTCCTTCTTACCTAAGCAGTGGTATGAAATACGTAAGAAAAGGACAATGTAAGGATTCCATAATTCACCCAGAGAGCCACTCAGGTTTTAGTTTATGTACATTATGTCACCAAAAGGGAAGTAAAGAGGATCCAAAGGCTTTAAAATAGAATTTAAAAAATTCTCTGGAGTCAGTATCAATATGAGGAAAACACATTTTTTCCAGGGCAGAGGGAGACAGAAAAGAGAGTACTGTAAAATTGCACTAAATTCGAGCAGTGTCACTGAAATTGGATGAGATGCCGGAATGTTTAGAAGCACTTCTCTCTCTGAGCACATTTTAGTCAACACTTAGTTAGAAAATGTCATCAGACTCTTGTCTCCCACAACGAAGTCAGAACTCTTGTTAAAGCTAAGTCTTCATTGTACTGAGAGCTGAGCTAGTCAGCTGTCCTTCAGTTGAAAGGAAATCAGTTTCAGTCCTTAATTCTAGGACATTCCCCTTACTCTTTTTTTTTTAAAGATTTTTTTAATGTATTTATTTGTTAGAGAACACAAGCAGGGGGAGTGGCAGGCAGGGGGAGTGGCAGGCAGGGGGAGAAGCAGGCTTCCCGCTGAGCAGGGAGCCCAGCACGGGGCTCGATCCCAGGATCCGGGGTCATGACCTGGGCCGAAGGCAGACGCTTAACTGACTGAGCCACCCAGGCGCCTCGACATTCCCCTTACTCTTGTCGCAGAATAGGTATATTACCACAGAAAGGGGGGAGAACATAGGAAAGGGAAGGAATGTTGCTGTAAAGGGAACGTCACTCTGGACTCATCTGTTTTTTCCGGTAAGCCTCTTACTACTTCTTGTGAAGTTGCTGTCATTTCGTTGTATTTTCAGACCTCCAGTCTGGCTCAGCTGCGGGAGGCGGAGGCGGAGGAGGAGGCGGAGGCGGAGGAGGAGGAACAGGAGGGACCCAGAGCCCCGCCGGCCCTGGAGGGATTTCTCAGCACCTGACTTACACATCTTACATCCTGAAGCAGACTCCTCAGGTCTGATCGTTTGTGACTGGTGTCTTCCAAATCC
Source organism: Neomonachus schauinslandi (assembly GCF_002201575.2). NCBI lineage: Eukaryota > Metazoa > Chordata > Mammalia > Carnivora > Phocidae > Neomonachus > Neomonachus schauinslandi. The sequence continues at coordinate 81,051,094 of NC_058403.1, read as the reverse complement.
TTTCGTTATTTAACAACTGCCTTTAATTATAGTGGATTTATATTTACGACTCTGGGATCAGGAGTCAGTACTAACATTTTAGCCACGTTATAAATCTATATTATTTTGGGCTTGTTTCGGTTTGAGAGAAGGGGATGTAGAGAGACTTAAGTAACTTTTCCAAGATCTCTCTGCTAAGCCCGTTCTAGAATTTGGATTTAAACCCAGAGCTTTCTGACTCAAAGAAAAATTTTTGCTATGCTGTTGCCTCCTAAATCCATGAGGTAATGAATAGTATTAATAGGCACTTGAAAATTTTCTCTTGGAAGGGAGTAACCAAAGAGATACTATCAAGTTTTGACATTTGGAATTAGGCTGGATTCATGATTAGAAACAAGTTTCTATCTTCTTTCCCCTTGCTGCTTTTATTTATTTATTTATTTTTAAAAGATTTTATTTATTTACTTGAGAGAGAGAGAGAGCATGAGACGGGGGACGGTCAGAAGGAGAAGCAGACTCCCTGCTGAGCAGGGAGCCTGACACGGAACTCAGTCCTGGGACTCCAGGATCATGACCTGAGCTGAAGGCAGTCGCTTAACCAACTGAGCCACCCAGGCTCCATCCCCCCCTCGCTGCTTTTAAAGTCTTGACGCCTCTCTAAGGAAGGTCGTGAAATTTTGGTCTAGATGTTCGTATTGAGAAGGATGGGTAGTTACCAGCCTGAATAATTCAGATTTAAGGACTAGGTTGTAAAGCTTGAGTTTCCAGCAGCCCCCTCCATAACTACTATGCCGAGTTTCAGAAGTGGGGATAGCTATTGCTAGTGACACTGAGAGCGGAGAGCTGTTCTTTTCGGTTATTTTGGCTGAGTTGCAGAATTGACAGAAGGGCGTTATATATAGCTTGTAACATGGTACCTTGTGATTTAAAGAGTCAGGGCAAGTCATTTGAACTTAAGAAATTACTGAGTAGGTCTTCTTTGTTTCTAACTTAGGGTACATTTTTAGTTGGTCAGCCATCACCCCAGACATCTGGAAAGCAGCTGACTACTGGGTCAGTGGTCCAAGGAACACTGGGAGTCAGCACATCTTCTGCACAAGGGCAACAAACATTAAAAGTCATCTCTGGACAGAAAACCACTTTGTTTACCCAGGTAAATACACATATACTCCAAATACAGGGTGGTGATGGCATTTATTTAAACATTTACAGCTTATCTCTTTCCACAAAGAAATTAAGGTTGCATGAGAAAATGAACAATAAAATAGTATAGAAAAATAAGAATAAAATCTTGAGATTTGGGAAAATTATAAGTAGAATGAAAAGATAAGGCCAGAGAGTTCTTAGATATGCAAACAGTTATGTCCTGTATAATTAATAATATTTGCCACAGCAGATCAGAAGCACGATCAGTTATACAATTCACAGTATTTGTGAGAGGCAAAAAAAAAAAATACCTACATAATATTTCCTTTAAAGAAACAAAATTTTCTTGATAACTCATTCTAAAATTTCTCTGGAGGAACTTCTTATAGGAGATTCTGAGTAGTATAATAGCTAATGACAGCCACAGTATCCATATACACTTGACCCTTGAACAGTGCTGGGGTTAGGGCCGCCAACCTCTAACACAGTGGAAAATTCACATAACTGGACTTCCTCCACTATTAATAGCCTACTGTTGACCAGGAGCCTTACTGAAAACATAGTCGATTAACACACATTTTGTACGTTGTATGTATTATATACTCTATTCTGACAGTCAAGTAAGCTAGAGAAAAAATGTTATTAAGAAATCATAGGGAAAAAGAAATATTTACAGAACTATTACTGTATTTATTTTAAAAACAAACAAACCCATAGGGGCACCCGACCGGCTCAGTCAGTAGAGTGTGTGACTCTTGATATCAGGGTTGTGAGTTCAAGCCCCAGGTGAGTATGGAACCTTCTTAAAATAACAACAAAAAAAACCCCCACATAGTGGACCTGTGTAGCTCAGACCCCATGTTGTTGTTCAAGGGCCAGCTGTAAAAAGTAAATGCTGTAGGGGGTTTAGTACATGTTTCTACAGCATTCTTTAGTATAAGCCAAAGAATAATGACTGAATTTTAGCTGGGTGAAGGATGTCATAATCACCTGTGGGAGAATCTATAGCTAGATCTCAGAAATTTACCAAACGAAGCAAACAAGGAATGGAAGGAGTAGGCAGTATGATACCATTTATCAAAAAACAATGCATTTTCTCTGTGTATAAATCAGTAGTTCTTAAAGCATGGAATGTGGATATTGGATTTTTGTCAAATGTTTTTTCTGTGTTTATTGAGAAGATCATATGGTTTTTCTTTTTTTTGTTAACATGGTGAATTACATTAATTTTTAAAATGTTAAACCAAGGTGTGCCTGGCTGGCTCAGTTGGGGGAGCATGTGACTCTTGATCTCAGGGTCATGAGTTCGAGCCCTACATTGGGCATAGAGATTACTTAAAAAACATAAAAAATGTTTTTAAAAAGTGTTAAACCAGCCCTGTACTGGAAAACCCACTTGGTTTTGACATGTTACCCTGTTTTAATGTATTGTTGGGTTTCATTTGATAAAATTTTGTTTAGAATTTCTGTAAGGGTTATTGGCCAGTGGTCTTCTTTGTAATTCTTGTCTGGTTTTGTTATCAGAGTACTGTTGGCCTCCTAAAATGAGTTAGAAACTTTTCTTTCCTGTTCACTTTGTTTTGAAGATTTTATGTAGAATTGGTATTGTTTCTTAACTGTTTAGCGTATACCAATGAAGCCATAGTGGCCTGAATTCAGTCTTGTTAATTGGGAAGGTTTTTAACTACAATTTCAATTTATTTACTAGATACAGGACTATTCAGGTTATTTGTTTTATACTGAGGGAGGTTTGGTAAGTTATGCCTTTAAAGGAATGTGTCCATTTCATCTAAGTGGTTGAATTTACTAGAATAAAATTATTCATAATTTTCCATTTAATGTCTGTAAAATCTTTAGTGATGGCCCCCTTTTATTTCTTTTTCTTTTTTCTTTTTTTTTTTCTTTTTAGAGCAAGTGTGCCTGGGTGGGGATTGGGGGGTTGAGGGGAGAGAGACAGGGAGAGAGAGAATCTTAAGCAGGCCTCCACGCCCAGCATGGGGCCCACTGTGGGGCTCAGTCTCACAACCCTGAGATCATGACCTGAGCTAAATCAAAAGTTGGATGCTCAACCAACTGAGCCACCCAGGCGCCCCCTCCCTTTCATTCTTGATTATGATAGTTATGCATCTTCTCTTTTTTTTTTTTCTTGATCATTGATCTTTTCATGTTCATAGTATTTGGTTTCTTTGAGTACTAATTTCGCTTTGGTCAGATGTGTTTAGTATTTAAACAGATATGAGGCCCCAAAATTCTTTAGGCAGTTCTTTAAAATCTTAGCTTATTTCTTCTTACCTGTTTATGGTTGCAGCCAGTGTAGTGACATTCTCCCTGTTCAGCCACAGCAGAACAATTACCGTTGCTTTTTAATAAGTATTATTTACATAAAGCAATGCACAGATCATAAGTGTACTGTTCAGTGAGTGTTGACCAGTGTGTAAACTCATGCAAGCACTATCCCAATCAAGATACAGAACATGTCCCATCACTCTAAAACGTACCCTCATTTCCCTTTCAGTCATCATTTTTCTATTTCTGTCACCATAGATGGGCTAATCTCTGTCTGTTCCTGAACTTCATGTCAGTAAAATTATATAGTATATAGTCTTTCATGTCTAGCTTCTTTTGTTCCAGCATGTTTTTGAGATTTATCCATATGTCTATCAGTAGTTTATTCTTACGTAGTATTTTGTTGTATGACTTTCATTCTCCTGTTTATGGACATTTGGATTATTTCCAGTTTTTGATTATGAACCATACTGATATGAACATTCTTGTGTAGATCTCTTGTACAGTAGAAGAGCTAGGTCCTAGGGTAAGTATATGTGTCTGAGAAAGTTTATAAGAAACTGACAAATTGGTTGCAAAGTGCTTGTACCGTTTGATGCTCCCATAAATAATGTGAGAGAGTTCCAGTTGTCCTGCATCCTCAACAACATGGAGGACTGTCTTCCTTTTATTTATTTATTTATTTATTTATTTATTTATTTATTTATTTATTTATGAGAGAGCGAGAATGAGAGACAGAGAGCATGAGAGGGAGGAGGGTCAGAGGGAGAAGCAGACTCCCTGCCGAGCAGGGAGCCCGATGCGGGGCTCGATCCCAGGACTCCAGGATCATGACCTGAGCCGAAGGCAGTCGCTTAACCAACTGAGCCACCCAGGCGCCCTTCCTTTTATTTTTAGCCGTTTTTGTGAGTATGAAGTGATATCTCATTGTGGTTTTTTTTTTTAACTTTTAAAAAAATTTTTTAAAAGATTTTATTTATTTATTTGACAGAGCGAGACACAGCGAGAGAGGGAACACAAGCAGGGGGAAGGGGGAGTGGGAGAGGGAGAAGCCCAGGACACTGGGATCATGACCTGAGCCGAAGGCAGCTGATTAACGACTGAGTCACCCAGGCGCCCCCTCATTGTGGTTTTAATTTGCATTAGACTCCAATGCAAATTATGCCATGGCTGCTACTTCTGGATTCTAATCATGGCCCGTCCAGTTACTGTGTGACCCTGGTAAAATTACTGAGCTTAATCTCTTCCTGTGTAAAATGAAACTAAAATCTACCCGATAAGGTTTATGAAAAGATTGAATGACATAAGGTATGTAAAAATGCTTTCTGCTATTCCTGACACAAAGTAACTCCTTGGGGACTGAAGAATGGTATCTGCTTGTGGAGTGTATTAATTTGGGCACTAAGCAGTCATTTGGGCCAGGGGTCCGCACACTATGCCCAAGGCTCCCTGTTTTTATAAATAATAACTTACTGGCACACAGCCACCCCCATTTCATCTATAACGTAGAGCTGAGGAGTTGAAACCAAGACCATATGGCCTGCAATGCTGTACATGCTTATACCGTTCTCAGGAAAAATTTGCTGAGCCTTGATTTAACCCACTAAAACTATAATTTGTTGAATGGTAGTAAAATGCTCAGCCTGTATTAGCCAGGAGCACTTAATGTACCCATTTAAATCTGGCCCATCTTGTTTAGATTTTCATGTTTAAAGATTACATGTACATTTAAGAGTGTTTTGGACTCACTTATTTTGATAACACATGACCTGGTATCTTTGAAGTCACAGCTGCCAAATAGTGGCTTGCAGATGCATTCATTTACTTGTTCTACATTAGGGGTAAAGGAACATCTGTACGTAAAAAGTCAAACTTGAGAGCTTATTGGAAAGGTGCATAAACACCTCATATGGTGACTCTTTCTTGGCTCTGCTCTAATTCTTGGGCCCAGCGTAGGTAAAGAATAAATTGTGCCTGTGAACCAGGGCAACATTATTACTTCAACCCATTTTGTTTCTGCAGGCAGCCCCTGGGGGACAAGCATCGCTAATGAAAATATCTGATAGCACACTGAAGTCTGTGCCAGCCACCTCACAACTCTCAAAGCCTGGAACCACAATGCTGAGAGTGGCAGGAGGGGTTATCACAACTGCCACTTCCCCAGCTGTGGCGCTCTCAGCAAACGGTCCTGCCCAGCCGGTGAGGATTAGCATGACAGTAGAAAACCATAATGAAACATAAAGTAGTAAAAATATAGGATATTTAGTAGGTATACCAGTGGGTCATATTTATCTTTTTTAAAAATATGAAATACAGTTCACATGCCATGAAATTCTCCATTTTCAAGTGTACATTTCTCTGGTTTTTATTATATTCTCAAGGTTGTGCACTCGTCACCACTCTCTGTTTTAGAATGTTTAATCACTCCTAAAGCAAACTCCATACCCAGTAGCAGTCACTCCCTGTTCCCTCCCCCCACTTGCCCCCCGGTACTAGACAACCACTAATCTTTCTTGTGTCTGGCTTCTTTCTCATATTCTCAGGGTTCATCCGTGTTGTACCGTGTATCAGTACTTTATAGCTGAATGGTCAGTATCCAATTTTATGGCCATACCACGTTTTGTTTATGTATTTATTAGTTGATGGACATTTGGATGGTTTCTACATTTTTACTATAATGAGTTATGCTGCTGTGAACATTTACGTTCAAGTTTTTGTATAATCATATGTTTTTGGTTTTTGTGGCTATATACGTAGAAAACGGATTCCTGGATCATATCGTAAACTGTTTAACATTTTGAGGAACCGCCAAACAGTTTTCCCAGACATCTGCACCATTTTAGACTCCTACCAGCAATGTATGAGGGCTCCAGTTTTTCCACATCCTTGCTAATGCTTGTTCTTGTCCTTTTTTGTTGTTGTTGTTAAGCCATTCTAGTGGGTGTGAAATGGTATCTCCTTGTGGTTTTGACTTGCATTTCCCTGTTAGCTAATGATACTGAGCATCTTTTCATGTACTTATTGTCCATTTCTGTATCTTTTTGGGAGAAATGTCTCTTCAGATCCTCTGCCCATTATTTAGTTGGATTATTTTTTTATTATTGAGTTTTAAGGGTTCTTTAGATATTCTAGATATGAATCTCTTATGAGATTTGCAAAAATTTTCTCCCACTCTGTGGGCTGTCTATTCACTTTCTTGAAGGTACTCTTTGAAAACCACAAAATTTTTTAATTTTGACGAAGTCCAGTTTATTTATTTTTCTCTTATTGCTTATGCTTTTGATATAGCTAAGAAATCATTGCCTAATCCAAAATTACAAAATTTAAGCCAATATTTTCTTCTAAGAGTTTTATAGTTTTAGCTCTTACATGTAGGTCTTTGCTCCATTTTGAGTTAATTATTATATGGTGTGAGGTAGGGACCAAACTTCATTCTTTTGTATGTAGATAGCCAGTTAGTCCAGCAACATTTGAAGCCTCTTTCCCCCTTGAATTGTCTTGGCACCCTAAGGTCTTTTTGAAGCCGATTTTGCTTGCTTTTCAGGCTTTATCTCCTCCTACTGCCTTTCATATGCCTATTCATACCACTCTTCTTTGTAGTTCCTTGAACATACCATGTTCTTTCATGCCTCTCTCTCTACCGTCTATCTTCTGCCAACTTCTGCCAAGAAACATTCTTTTGTCTCTCCCTTTCCCTGTCTTAAATCTTGAAGATTCCCCTGAAGTGCCATATTTGTACATGAAGCTTTCCCTGGTACTCTCCCCTCCGCATCCCTAGACAGAAATAGTAATTTTCCTGTCAGTCTTAGTAGTGCCTTGGGCCTGCGCCTCTGGTAGCACTCCTCACAGTTTGGTAGCCCTGTCCTCCTGGAGGGCTGTTACCTCTGGGCCCTAGCGTTTAACACTGTGCCTGCGTGTGGTAGATGTTGCTTGGTTGAATGAGACAGATGTTAAAACATTAGATAGAGTTTTTAATAAAACTCACTTTATTTCACTTTTGTATTCTGAGATCATGTCCCTTTTTTGGTGTTGAAACATCCTTTTATAAATAGGTGGTGAGGGTTTTGGGGTTTTGTTGTTGTTGTTTTTAATGTGGTAACCCTCTGATACCTCCTTGTTTTAAAACTGAAAATTTTTTCTCGTCCATGAACTCTAAAAGTGTGGGAAACACTGAACAAGAGAGGCAGTCTTTTTAAATGGCATGGCATTTAATAGGTAAAAATAATAGCTAATAGAGAATATTTATTGAATATACTACATGGCAATCACTGTTCTAAGTAAGTTACACTGCTTTCTTCTTAATTTCTACTATTTTGGGCCCTATGTGTGAGCAGTCGGAAGGAACAACTCCCAGTTCATCATCTACTATCGGTTCTGTTGTGAAAACTTCTGGGCAGCAAGCAGTGTGTGTGAGCCAGGCCCCCGTGGCAGCCTGCAAGGCCGCTGCTCCCTCCGTCATCAGCGCCACGTCCCTGGTGCCCACGCCAAACCCCATCTCTGGGAAAGCCACCGTGTCAGGTCGGTTGTATCAGAAGGACATTCTTTCTCTCTTCTGTCTTTGGGCTAGAATATTTTTGGAAGGTCTTAAACGATATTTTGTATAGTAAGTTGTTAAAAATAATTAACTCAGCAATATTTTCCATATGGCTGCTTTTTTGGTAATTTATTCTTAAAATCAACACATAAATCCTTAGTCTGAAACGGTTTATGGATGGAATAAGAATTTTTAAATGATACAATTTTAGCCATCTGGAGCTCTGTGGAGTATTTTAGCTGCTTTCATCACGTAACTTTGTGGAGAACTGAGTTTGCTCTCCTTACATTACCATTTTCTTTTTTTTTTTTTTTTTATCAATTTTGAATGGAACACATTATAAAACATACTTTCATAAACAAAGTATATAAAATATAAATTGGCCTTGATGACTCCAAGTCGTGATTTTTGACATTAGGTACTAGATTGGGTAGTATTAGAGTGGCATGTGTGTGGTCTGGTAATATGGGTGACATCTTTGTGCCCACAGCAAATGGCCCCAGAAGAGTGTGCCTTTCACTTCTTTGGTTAACATACAGCACAAATCCTGAAGCCAGATTGCCTTAGTTAAAATAACTTGCTTCGGTTTCCTTGGCTGTAAAATAAGCTTGATAATAATATGGACCTCATACAGTTGAGAGGATTAAATGAATCAATATGTAAATGCTTAGACTGTTGTCCGACATATAGTAGCCATTATATAAGTAATTGCCGCTATTAGCATGTTTAGTATCCTTGTCCACATTTCCTTGAATTCTAAAGTCCAAAAAAGCTGTGAAAATCAAAGGTGTTTTTTTGTTTCTTGGTCTGTGTGAAAATTTTAGTGTGAAATCTGACTTCCATTGGATAAGCTGTTTATACGACTAAATATGAATATTTGTGTTTTGCCACAAAAACACTAATGTGCTTGATTACATTTTGCTGCCCAGATGCCAGTGGGCTGGTATAATATGCAACATTACTTCTCAAACTTGAAAGATCAGCTTTGTTTTTCTGCAATCCACCACAGACAGATACTCCCGTAAAATACAATAACAATGTCATAGCAGTGTCCCAGTGTTAGAAAAGTTTCTGAACACTCTTCGCTTCTGTATTACCTTGTTGCAGATTGTTACCAGCTTACCGGGAGGCATTGATACATACACAGAAGAAGCTGAGTATTACTGAGATACATGTATACACACATAAACATACGTTAATACATGCACACACACACGTACCTTAGTACCTTTGGATAAAAGATTGTGAATATTGTTATTCTTATTGCTATTACTACATTTCATACGTGTCTCCAAGCCCCCATGTCTTATTTTTTGGGTAGTTCGAGACCAAAAGATTAAGGCTGGTAGTTTTTCCCATGACCTCTACCTCCCAGTTACCATTGACCAAGTTCTGGTATAGGGAGTGCTGTTCTCTGTTAACAGAATGTTCTCAGGCACTGTGTTAGGACTGGAGTAGAAATTGTAGAAATAGAGGATTACTTTATGAGAAATAAATGCCCTTTCCTTTTCTTTTTTTAGGGAGAGCTCAAGCGGGGGTTGGGGGTGGGGCAGTGGGACAGGGAGAGAGAGGATCTCCAGCAGACTCCCCACTGAGCGTGGAGCCCGGTGCAGGCTTGATCCCACCACCATAGATACGACCTGAGCTGAAGTCAAGAGCCGGACACTTAACCAACTGAGCTACCCAGGAGCCCCTGCCTTTCCCTTTCTAATTAAGTTTTTAACATGAAGTAAATGAAGTCTCCTGGCTTTAAGTTCTTGTTTCCTGAGATGCTGCTGATGAAACTTTCTATGTATAATGTTTTCATAGACGAACCAAACTATTTTCTGCTGAACCAAACTAATTTTTCATGTATATGTCGACTCTATTTTTACTGAGGTAATTAATTTTTTAATTAAAGTGTGTGTGTTAGGGAGTATTTTGAACAAGGTCACTGTTGCGACTGGAGCAGGGTGAGCAGGGGAAGGAGTATTAGGACATAAAGTCAGAGGATGGGGGCCAAATCACATAGAGCCTTTGTAGGTCATGTTAAGAACTTTGACTTTTGGGCGCCTGGTGGCTCAGTCGGTTGGGCGACTGCCTTCGGCTCGGGTCGTGATCCCGGAGTCCCGGGATCGAGTCCCGCGTCGGGCTCCCTGCTCGGCGGGGGGTCTGCTTCTGCCTCTGACCCTCCCCCCCTCATGCTCGCTCTATCTCATTCTCTCTCTCAGATAAATAAATAAAATCTTTAAAAAAATAAATAAATAAATAAATAAATAAAAAATAAATGTGTGGGGCGCCTGGGTGGCTCAGTCGGTTGGGCGACTGCCTTCGGCTCGGGTCGTGATCCTGGAGTCCCGGGGTCGGGTCCCGCGTCGGGCTCCCTGCTCGGCGGGGGGTCTGCTTCTCCCTCTGACCCTCCCCACTCTCGTGCTCTCTGTCTCTCTCATTCTCTCTGTCTCAGATAAATAAATAAAATCTTTAAAATAAAAAAAAATAATACGTGGAGAATGTCCGATGTTTGGAAAATAAGAGCTGCACAGAGGTAGAAATTAGAAGGTATGGTGAGTACACACATTTTCAAAGTATTCGATCTATAGGGATGGTGTGAGCGGGACACAGATAAACTGGGACCAGATTAAAGTGGACTCTGAATACTCTGAAACTAATTTTGGAAACATTCTCTAGGCAGCCAGGAGCCAGAGAAGGTTTTTAAGTAGGAAAATGACAGTTCTCCAAATCAGAATATAAAATTTTACATCCAATTTGTGCCTATCACAGCTGGATACAGAACGAAGAAATTGTCATAGAAAACAGACATGGAAAAGAACTATCTTAAGATGTTAATACTGTTGTTTCCACCATTGGACTCTGGGTGACTTTTTCTTTTCTTTTTTTTCTATTCTGTTTTTCCAAAAATTTCTCTTACTTTATGATTGCAGGGCAAAACTCAGTCCTCACTGTCACATCATTGTTTCATTGTGAAATCTGGCATATCCGTTGCTTCCCGCTCTGTTTATCGAAGGGGTAAATGTCCTAAGACCTTCCTCCTGTGAGAAAATGTGACTGCTCAAGAGGGCAGGACTTTAAGGAAGCATCTGATCTTCAGTTTGGCCTTATCTTCCAACTCGTTTTAGGATTGCTAAAGATTCACTCCAATCAATCCACTCCCCAGCAGGCTGTCCTGACGATCCCCAGCCAGCTCAAGCCACTCGGTGTAAATACATCCGGAGGTGTACAGACTATCCTGATGCCTGTGAATAAAGGTGAGTCTGTCCCCTTGGGGCATGCGGGCCTCCACCTCCGGGCGGGCCGCGTGTCCCCATTCTGCCCGCGGCCCCTCCCCGTGCCACCTGCCCTTTGGCCATCTGCTCTCCTTGGCGTTTTGAACTCTGGAGCACCAGCTCTCGCACTGAACGTGAACCCCAGATGACCCATTGGTTTCTAAATAGCTCCCCGTTTCTAAAGTTGAGTAGAGGGGGAGCATTTTAAGCATTTATGAGAGTTCCAGGCTAATTGGATTTTTATTTTCTTAGTGACAAGCCCCCATTTCCACAGTTGAAGATCATAGCTCAGGTACCCTGTTCCCGTCAGTAAACAGCCAACCTTGTCAAATCACTGTATTAAGTGAGGACCTTTTGAATGTTGTACTGAAATTGTTTTTGTGCCATTCATCTAAAATGAGGCCATCACCTGGGAGTAATAATTTCTATATTTCTTACATCCTCTCCTTTTTTTTTTTTTAAACCTGTTAGTGGTTCAGTCATTTTCTGCCAACAAATCACCTGCCATTCTGCCTGTAGCTGCCCCAACTCCGATTATCCCCAGCTCTGCTCCAGCGGCTGTTACAAAAGGTAGGGAGTTTCTCATGGTATTTTTGCCTGCAAGTTTTGTGTAAGACGTTATTGTAACCTGGGTGCCTTGAATTTCAGCCTGTCTGAGTCAGTCACGTCAGAAATACTTACCGAGTGTTTATATATAGACTTGACACTGAGGGAAACAGAGATGGGTAAAGGATCGTCTGCACTTTAAGAACTTATAAAATCAGGGGCGCCTGGGTGGCTCAGTTGTTAAGTGTCTGCCTTCAGCTCAGGTCATGATCTTGGGGTCCTGGGATCGAGCCCCGCATCGGGCTCCCTGCTCAGCGGGAGGCCTGCTTCTCCCTCTTCCACTCCCTCTGCTTGTGTTCCCTCTCTCGCTGTGTCTCTCTCTGTCAAATAAATAAAATCTTTTAAAAAAAACAAAAAAACTTCAAATCAGGTTGAAGAGAGTAGTAGTAGACCGCAAGCAGTGATTGATAAATGCAGGATAAGTGATCTGGAAAGTGAACGCTGCAATATTTCAGTCTAGGATGTCTGCTCAGGGTTGGTGGGGGTGTGGAGGGGGTAGGAATTTTTATGGAATATGGATTATAACCTGGACTTGACTGAAGCATTTTGAGGGAGCAGTAGAGACAAAGACTCACAGGGCTTGTTTGGGGAAGTAAACCAATTAGGGAGACTCATCTGGAGTGTATAGTTGTGGTAAAGGAGCTTCAGGTAGGGCCAGGTTTTGGCAGGCTGGCAAGGGGGACATTTCTGACCACTGAGTAGATTGAGATGGTGTGGTGGGTTAAAGCAGCACACTGTGATGTCTGTAACATCTAGAATACTGAGAGCTACCGTGTGCTAAGAGCCTTGGGAGTACCAGGCACCACGCTGGCTGCTTTATGTAGATCACTAATTATCACAAGGCTTCCAGATAGCTCTTATGCCCATTTTGTAGATGAGGAAACTGAAGTTCGGAGATATGAAGTATCCACTTCCTAAATCTTGAAAGTTAAAAAGCAGTGCAGTCAGGATTTGAAGTAGTCTGCTTTTCAGACATGCCAGATCTTTCACACCAGTCTTGAGAAAAGGTGGATTTGTAACTTAAGGCGTGACCAGCTAAAATGGGTTTGCTGATTACAGTCCCCTGCCTGTTTTTTAAATAAAATTAATTGGCACCCAGCTATTCCCATTTATTTACATATGATCTGTGGGTGCTCTGCCAAGTCCAAGTTGATAAGTTCCAGTCGAGATCACTGATTGGTCCTTTATAAGAAAAGTTTGCCAACCCCTGATCAGAAGGTAGCTGATAAAAGAACTTGTATTAGCCTGGACCAGCATTTCTCCTCAATAATGGTTCCATTTCATAGGCCTTCCTCATGCAGATTCGGATTCAGTTCCTTTTGGACTGGGGTCAGAGCATCTCTGTATTTTAATTGTGATAAAATCTTGTATATTGAAATGCAAAGGTACTAAGCATGCCATTTGATGAACTTTGTTATAAACCCATGTAACCCATTTTCCATTCAAGATACAGAAATTTTCATCACCTTGTGCCCCTTCCTGTCAGTTCCCAACCCCCATAGGCAACCACTGTTCTGATTTCCCTTACAGTAGATCAGTTATGTCTATTTTTTTAACTTTATATGCGTGGAAGCACATGCATTTTTTTATGTCTGGTTGTATTTATTTACCATAATGTTTTTGAGATTCATACATATTGTACCTGAATAGTATTCCACATTGTAGGGAATACACCATAATTTGTTTGTCATTTCTCCTATTGGTGGACATTAGGGTTGTTTCCAGTCTGGGGCTGTATGTACAAGTCTTGGAGAACATATGCTGTCCTTTCTATAGTAGAATAGCTGTGTCAACCTGAAAATGCTAATTCTATAATTCTGTAGTTGTTGGAGGGCCAGATTAATGTGAGTACACTTGTACCTATAGAACTGGAGTATCTGAACTTTTTCTAAGGACTTCCTTCTGTTTCTTGAAGTCTTGGAATCACTAGGGATTGGGGGGATATATATTGCTAACAGTGAAATTAAATTAGGGTCATTCAATACAAGTCAATATAGACATGTAAAAAATTAATTTTATATAGAAATGAAGTGCTAACAACCTACTAAACAGTTCTGAGAGAAAGTGAAAAGACCTAAATAAATGGGAGGATACACCTTATTGTTTTAAATACAGTTGACCCTTAAACAACGCAGGTTTGAACTGTGCAGGTCCACTTACAGATTTGTTTCAATACAGTACAGTACTATAAATGTATTTCCTCTTCTTTATGATTTTCTTAATATTTTCTTTTCTCTAACTTTATTGTAAGAATACAGTATATAATACATACAACGTACAAAATATGTGTTAATCAACATTTATGTTATCAGTAAGGCTTCCAATCAGTAGTACACTATTCGTAGTTAGGTTTTTGGGGAATCAGAAGTTACGCATGGGTTTCAACTGCAGAGATGTGGCACCCCTAACCCTCCGAGTTGTTCAAGGCTCAACTGTAATTTTTATAAATACGAGAAATTATATTAATATACAGAAAGACCTGATGTGTTATCAGCTCTCCCCCCCAAAAAATGACATACAGAATCAATATAGTCCCAGCCAGAATGCCTACAGTGTTGTTTTGTGTGTGTGTAGAAATGGACAGACTGAGTCTAAAATGTATGTGGAAATGCAAAGGCCCAGAATGGCTGAGGCAGTTTTGAAGAACAAAATGGTAGGGCACTTGGACCACCAGATACACATACTGTAGTGCTACAGTATTGAGATAGTGTTGTATTCAAGGGTAGACAGAATAATGGAATAGAAAAGAGAGCCCCGAAATAGACTCACACGTTTATGGTCCCTTGATTTACGACATTCGGTAGGGAAAGGAAGTCCTTTTCCATAAGTAGTGCTGGGTTAATTAGATATATCCATTTGGGAAAACAGTGAACCTTATACCATAAACAAAAATTAATTTGAGTTGGATTATGGACCTAAATGTGAAAGGTAAAACAGTAAAACTTTCTATCAGAGAAGATAAGAATATCTTCATGATTTGGGGCACAGATGTTTTAAGAGCAAAAAAATGTGAACAGAAACTGCACAGAAGAGGTTATCCAGATAGCTCATAAAGATGTGAAAAGTTGTTCAAGCTCATTAGTTATCAAGGAAATGCAAATTAAAGCCATAGTGAGATGCTGTTAGATCACCAAAATTTAAAACACTGGCCATACCAAGTTTTGGCAAGGATGCAAAGCAGCTGGAACTTGCATACACTGCTGGTGGAAGTGTAAATTGATGTAATAAAGCAGTTTGGCATTGTCTAATAAAGCTAAACATACATCCGCCCTGTGTTCCAGGAAATACACTTCCAGGAAATGCACACATATGTCCATCCACCAAAAGACATATGCAAGAATGTCCATTGCATTGTTATTTTTAATAGATAAAAAGATGCTGATGCAAAGGATTATGTACAGTATGATTCCAGTTATGTGAAATTCAAAGTGGGTAAAAGGTGGTTATCTTTGGCAGACAGGAACTGCCAAAAGCATAGGGAGCCTGGTTGAGGACTAGGAATACTCCATCTTTTTTTTTTTTTTTTTTTTTTTGAGTTTTATTTAAGTAATCTCTGTACCCATTGTGGCATGACCCCGAGATCAAGAGTCCCATGCTCTTCTGACTGAGCCAACCAGGCGCCCCAAAATACTCTATATCTTGACTGGAATGCTGTACATGGGCGTATACATAGGCAATTGAACTATACACTTGATATTTGTGCATTTATGTAAGTTATGGATCAGTAAAAAGGGGGAGAGATGTATGAGTAGATCTCATTTGTAGACCCTTGTTATATAGGAAAGTACTGAGGATGTTGACTACGGAAATGACACGAGAAAGGTCACTTAGGAAAATTTTCTGGTGCTGATGTGCACGGTGAGTTGTAAGGGGAAGAGATCGAAGGCAAAGAAGCTAATGCAGAAGCAGAAAGTGTGTGGTCATGGATCAAAAGATCCAGGAAGACTGCGGGAGTACAGGGAGGCACGTGCGCTGAGACATTGCTATCTTCCATCAGTAGATTTGGTAAGAGTAAAGCCTACTGTGCTTGGCGTGGCTGTTGCCAAGCACAGCAGATCTGATTTTTGCTTTCTGCCTTATGTCTCAGAACACTAAGATAATGCTAAAAGTTGATAATCTTAGCTGGAGAGATGATATCCAAAAGGATACTAGAACTTAGAACAGGCCAGCATTGTATTTTAATGTGGCAGTGTGCGTGTGTGTGTGTGCATGTGTGCGCACGTGTGTGTGTGTGCATGTGTGCGCACACGTGTGTGTGTGCGTGCACGCGAGTGAGGGGGATATTGCATAGCAGTGTGGTTGACCCTGTAAGAAATATGTAAAAAGCCACTTTATTGCCCCACCTTGTCATGAGCCTGGAGTTGCTCCCCGAGACCCAGGGTAACAGTGCCTTCCTTGTCTGCTGATCCTGTGACTCTGGGTGCCATCTCAGTCCCCTGGCTGTGTCCCTACAGCAGCTGGTGTGGCAGTTTCCTCACCGAGTCTCAGTGGAAGAGCTTTTGTTTCTGCCTCACGTGTCCTTCCGTCATTGAAGGCTGACAGCTCTCTTTTTGTTGCTCTTCCCTTGTAGTAAAGACTGAACCGGAAGCGCCTGGGCCAGGCTGCCTCTCTCAGGAGGGCCAGACAGCAGTGAAAACAGAAGAAAGTTCTGAGCTGGGAAACTATGTCATTAAGTAATTATTTCAGTCCTTTCTAAGGAAGTTGTGCGTTTGGTGTTTTATATGGTACTTTCTTAAAACCCATACCTGTGACAGCTGAGTATGTGTAGAGTTGTGTGTGTATAGACGTAAGCCCCTTGGTGGGTGGAACCCTCTGTGCACGTGCAGTGAGCACGTGCTCACTCACTCCGCACAGCTGCGGAGTCTTCGTGTAACACAGCGGTATCACCTCTGGGCGGCCCTGGACTTGTCGCCTCCAGAGCCTCGGGTGGTACAGATCTCCCTCTAGCAGAGCTTGACAAGCATGTACTTTCTTTGCTGAAACCTTGGGCATGAAATTTCTCATGGTGTAATTCTCAGGTGTGTATACATTTTACACCTGAGTATCCACACACCTGCCTAATCGTAAATAGCTGCCTTTTCATGGGCTCTACACACTTACTCTTCTAAAAATACTTCATGAGGTTTTCTCATTTCCCAATTGGGAACCCACCTCTGACCATGTATTTTGAAGTATGTCAGATTATTGGGGACAGTGGAAACTTAGCCACTTTCACATGATTGGTGACAGCATGAGCCATATTAATCCTAAGAATAGGCATTTGTATATAGAAATGTTCTGCCCTAGCGGCAATCAGCTGCAAAAAGGTATGTGACTATTTAATTTTAAAATATAGATGAAATGTGATATTTGCATAATTTGCCATTCCTGGGTCTCATCTAGTTTATATTTAGAAGGCTATCTGTGGAAGGAAAGACATGCCCAATATAATTGGTTAATTTTAATTCCCTTGGAAAGAAGGGAATATACACATGAATTCGTGCGTGTGTGTGTGCGTATACATATGTGGCTAGAAACTGCTGTACTTACTACCTTAATATTCTTTTCTTTTATCCCTCTCAGGATAGACCACTTGGAGACTATCCAGCAACTCTTAACAGCAGTAGTAAAGAAGATCCCTTTAATCACTGCAAAAAGTAAGACAATTAGTCTGAATATATGGATGCATTTTTAAAGCTGTGAACTACTTGGGCTATTAAGTCAACTTAAATCATTTTGTATTCTAAATTAATAACGGATGTGGTGGTTACCTTAGGCGGTTTGAGTTCTAACTGTAGCTCATTTGCAGGATTTTAGAATTCACAATATCTTGGTCGTCAACCAACCAGTTGGTCTTTTACTGTTTTCACTGTGTTTGATCCAAGGAAGGAATTTTTTACATTTATTATTGCATGTAAATTGTAAGTCTGTTGTGTATATAATTAAAACTGCATTAGTTTTTAATGTTTATTAATAAGGAAAGAGATTAACATTTGCCTACAATGTGCCAGCTTTTGCGGGCTTGGTACTTTTACGGTCTCTTGTGGGATAGGTGGTATCATCTCGCGTTTTACAGATGAGAAAACTGAGGATAAGCAAGGTTAAGTAACTTGCTCAAGATCACTAACTATGGGGGGCGAGGAAGGATACTAACCGAGGCCTGTTTGACTCCAGAGCCATTAATCTTCTATCACTCACTATCCCGCACTTTGCTGAAATGCACGACTATCAAGACTTGGAGCAGTGAAGTCTGCTCTGTCGCTGCCCGTCGTCAGCAAGACTGAACGCTTGCTTCTCAGCCTCAGATGTTTTGACAGAACCAACCGCCTTTAGGGGGGAGATAGTCTGTTGATACTTAGGTGAATGCTTTTGAGCAAGATGACTGCAGACATTTACAGGCAAGGCATAAAGCAGATTATCATACTACATTCATGGGAATATGAAAACGAAAGTACAAACTACCCTGCTTGTTTTTTTTCTAACGGCAAAGAAATTACCTCTTTTTCCCTTGGTTGAAGTCTGGGGGTCGTCTTGCGGTAGTTCAAAGTAAATATTCAGGGACATTTTCCTAGCCCAGCAGGAAAAAATTTAAAAATCTCTGTGTTTAAAAATTTTAGATACTAAGACAGAATATTAGAGCTGGAAGGCAGGTCAGAAACCCAACTTTCGCAACAGTCATTTTAGAGATAGGAAAGCTGAGGCCCAGAGGGGTGCTGTGGGTTAACGGCGCGGCAGGCCTAGCCCTCAGATCTGCTCCTGCTGGAGAGCTGGGCACCCCGCGCTGCGCAGGTAGGTAGTCTTCTGCCGGAGAAGCCGCCGGTTTCCCAGAGGGCGTGCTGTTTGAGTACACACGGGTAAAGACACCACCCTCCCTCTTAGGCAGAAGGCCTCTGTGTTAGGCTGCAGGTGAGCTTGGCCGGTAAGGATCCCTCTAGTGAATACGATTTGGTTTCAGTCTAACAACTTTATTCAGAGCGTGCTGGATATGTGCGCCCTAGGTGAGGACGCCAGCTGCTTTTCTGCGAAGTCCGTGGAGCAGTATTACGGCTGGAACATTGGGAAAAGGAGAGCTGCCGAGGTAATACCAGTTGCTGTGCGGGCTGCCTCTGGGAGCCTGGGAAGGCCATACCCGGAAGCCGTGCGGGCTGGCCGCTTCCGGGACAGTGATGAAAGTTACAGCGTATTTTGTTGACTATTTAATGGGAGACTTTTTTCCTCCATGTAAAATCTCACCTTCGAACACTTGTAGCTAGCCTTTGAAAGGTCTGCTGCTTGTTTCTGCATTGGTAAAAATTTCTAAACATCTTTTATGATTTTCTTTCAATATATTACAATGAAACCAAGTATTTGTTGAGTCCTTACAACGTGGCAGCTACTGTGCCAATGGTGGGGCTGTGGGAGAAGGTGGCACGTTGGGAGGCGTGCTTAGGAAGCTGTGAGAAGGTTAGTGTGACGGGTTCGGAGAAGTTCGGCGGGAAGAGGGAAGCTGGGGACCACAGTTGGAGACCAGGCGAAAAACCTTCTAGGCCAGACCTGGGAGTTTCAGTGTTATTTCATGAACATCAGTTACTTCGCTTCTTTTTAAAACTTTCTAAAAACACAATCAGATTAAAAAAAAAAATTCTAACAGGTTAAGTTAGCATGGTCATTTACTGTTGGGTGATGTATTTGAACACACTGCAAAGTTTGAAATTGATATTGATTCAAAAAAATTTGTTTTTAAGTGGCAAAGAGCAATGACAATGAGAAAAGTCTTACAAGAAATCCTGGAGAAGAATCCCAGATTTCACCACCTGACTCCTCTTAAAACCAAGCACATCGCTCACTGGTGTCGCTGCCATGGCTACACCCCCCCCGATCCCGAGACCTTGAGGAGTGACGGTGACTCTATTGAGGACGTGCTGACCCAGATCGACAGCGAGCCAGGTGCGGCTTCAGTGGGGCTCCCTGGGCCCCGTCAGTAGCCCGAGAGGCGGTTTCACGGAACACGCTCTCACCTCTTCAGCTTCTGCGGTTCTTGGGCCGCTCCAGCCCTGGAGGACTTGAGGGACGGGAGCCTTGGCACACCGAGAGCCGTGTGTTCTGTCTCCCCCCGCCCCAGAACTGTTTGTGCCCCAGTGTCCCCAGCACTGGGCCCCAGCCAGGAATGTTCCAGCCCGTGGCATGCAACGGGCACACGCTGTTGTTCGACGGCCCCCCCTCCTTCGCATCATTTCTTCTTCTTTTTTTCTTTTTTAAGATTTTATTTATTTGACAGAGAGAACGAGAGAGGGAACACAAGCAGGGGGAGTGGGAGAGGGAGAAGCAGGCTTCCTGCTGAGCAGGGAGCCCCATGCGGGGCTCGATCCCGGGACCCTGGGATCATGACCTGAGCCGAAGGCAGACGCTTAACAACCGAGCCACCCAGGCGCCCCTTTTCTTTGAAGACTTTCCTAATCCCCCTCCTTTCCTCCAGATAGAACTGACTTCTCCTTCCTTTGTGACCTTATGACCCCTCATAGACAAGTCTACCTGATTTCTTGAAGATGGAGGCACTGTCTTACCTGTTACTTTATCTCCAGACCTAGCTAGGAAATAGACTACCCAGTGTTGGAGACACAGATGGAAACCACTAATAATGTTGCAGATTAGAAGAATTGTTTATTTTTTTTATAAACATTTCTTCTTTTTTTTTTAAGATTTTTATTTATTTGTTAGAGAGAGGGAGAGAGAGCACGCACACGAGCAGGGGGAGTGGCAGGCAGAGGGAGAAGCAGGTCCCCGCTGAGCAGGGAGCCCGAAGCGGGGCTCAATCCCAGGACCCTGGGATCATGACCTGAGCCGAAGGCAGATGATTAACCAAATGAGCCACCCAGGCGCCCCTAGATGAATTGTTTTATGGTAAAGAAACAAACAGTTGTGCTGTAGAGGGGAGGGAGCAGGGCATAAAGGATACATGGGGAGAATATTTTTGAATTTCTCCTTAAGAAGGGTTTTCTCCTCCTAACCCTACTTCTGTAGAAAAGCAGGAGCTCCACTCCCCATCTGAGGGAGCCTGGAACACAGGGAGGGGGGGGTGTGTGTGTGTGTTGGGGGGCGGTCCTTAAGACTTAGCCCAAGTTCCATTTTCCCCGTGCAGCTCTCCTGAGAGCTCGAATGCAGGATGACCTCTCCTTTCTCTGAAATCCAGCAGCACTTAATATCAGACCATAATGGTTTGTCAGAGATAAATATCTAAGCTCTTCGGAGGACAGAAACCATGTTGGTTATCTCCATGCTTCATTGGTAGCATGTGTGAAGCACAACACGTTACACATACTAGGCTTTCTGTTACAGTGATGGAGTAATTTCTAAGTGCCGGTCAGTGAAACAGAAGAAGCCAGGAGCTGGATGCTCCCCCACCAGCCTGCCTGGGTATCCTTAAGCCTGTCTTGTACCTGGTGTGGACCTCATTTCCTCCTCCATAAGGTTACAAGGATGCATTGGAAGATTCCGAGGTCCTTTCTGGCTTTAAAGTTCTAGTACTCTTTGTTAGACTTTGTGCACATCTACTTATTAAAGACTAGATGCACGGTTTACATTAAAATGTTAACAGTACTCCCTCTGAGCAGTGAGAGGGGCTCATATGGGCGATTTTTATTTTCTTCACTGGGCACTTAAAAATTTTCCAGAGTTAAAATATGAAAATCAGTTTAGTCATTAGTATTTGGAGCTTCAGGGCATGGCCTAGTTTTTGGTGGCATAAGTCAGAATTACATATTGTTTTGTCTTAGATTGCAGTCGCATCACGTATATATTGACACAAGTCGCCTGTCTCTGTGCTTGTCTGTCTTATGAATTACTAGTTCTCACACTTACCGTCCATAGAACTCTAGAACTGGAAAGAAGGTTAGCTCCCTTGATACTTATCCCTTCTTCTCTGGGTCTCGGATTGTGGTGTTATGGAGATGGGGAGTCCATTCCTGTGGCCAGCACAGCTGTCCTGAGACGGATCCCCTGTCATTTAGAGTGCCCGTCATCGTTCTCCTCTGCCGACAACCTCTGCCGGAAACTGGAGGACCTGCAGCAGTTTCAGAAAAGAGAGCCAGAGAATGAAGAGGAGGTGGACATCCTCAGCCTCCCGGAGCCATTAAAGATCAACATCAAAAAAGAACAGGAAGAGAAACAGGAAGAAATGAAGTTCTACCTGCCACCAACACTGGGGTCGGAATTTATTGGTGACATCACCCAGAAGGTAGGGGTTGTGGCCTCTGGTGTGAGATGCTCAGACCTTCAGCCTTATACACCAGACTTTCCTGGTGAAGTAAAAGTGTGAGTTTCTTCTGCCTGATGAACTTAGGGTATGCTCCCTGGACATCCCCTTTCCCACATCAGGGCAAGAAAACGAATTCCATGTGAAAAGGTTGCTTGCTGGCCATGGAATTGAAGCAGAGGCATCTAGGGATAGACCATTTTTTACTTTCCTCTTTGTTCTCATTTGCCTCCGTGGAAACACCACTCCCTCCTGAGGCACATGTCCTAATACTGCCAAGTGGTACTTGAGAGGCCGAGCCTTCCCTGACATTTTTCTAGCTCCCAGGGGCCCTGCCCATGGTGTGGGTGCGGCCTGCGCACTCCCGTGTGGTGCAGGAGGGGATGCCTTCTCCGCCTCTGGCCGGGCTCAGCAGCGCGGCGGCGTCTGCCCACCTGTCCCCGGTACGGCTGCCTGGGACTCAGAGCGGAAGGTGGGGTTTGTTTCATTTGGAGGAGAAAATGCAAAACGGGGCGAGCACAGGTTCCAAGTGTATCTTCGTCAAACAGGGCCTGAAGTCTGATTCCAGGCTTCCCAGTGGGTCGGTCCCACAATCAGAATTCCTGCAAATCCTGGCCATGTTCTTCCTGAAGGAGATTTGGGGGTAAAAGCGGGACTCTGCTAGCATGTTTAACAAGCACTCAGAAACTGAGATAAACAGGATCGTGTGTTCTTCCAGCTGTTAGGTCTCGCGTCCCTTCCCCCGAGTTTTGTCCAGAGAGCTTGTAGAGTTACTCTTTCAACTGGGTATTCGACAAGTGTGCTTGTTTGGAGAGCTGGGTTTTAGTGTAGAGATAGGAATGAATGGCTTTCTTCCGCTTTTCCAGATTGGGATCACTCTGCAGCCCGTGGCACTTCACAGGAACGTGTACGCCTCGGTGGTGGAGGACATGATTTTAAAGGTGGGCGCCGGCAGGCAGGATAGTCTGGGTCCTGGGCTGTTCTGAGTAAGGGACAAGGGCACAAATGGAACAGAGATGATAAGTTTTAAGAGTTTTCATTTTAATCAGGCTTAGTGTTTTCTCTTTTTTCTCTTCTGATTTTTAAATGAACTAAATCACAGGTCTTCTGAGTGTGAAAGCATCCATAAGAGTTTCTGTGTTGATGTCACTCAAACGATTCTTTTTGGTGCCTTCTGAAGCAGCCTGAGATGAGAGTGCTCTCATTGCTTTAGGAGGCGACAAAAGCAGAGCCTTGGGTTTTCTCCACATGTCACAACAACAGAGAAACAGCCACAATTGTCCCAACCCTGGGCAAGAGGATGGCAAACTAGCTTCCTTACCCGGCCTGATCTAGCTCCATCGGACCCCTTTTCCAGCAGGGACAGCTCGCAAATAACCCTCACCGGTTTTCCTTTTTTTTTTTTTTTTAATGGAAATAACCCAGATTTTATTTTATTTTTTTTAAAGATTTTATTTATTTAAGAGCACGAGCGGGGGAGGGGGGTGAGGAGCAGAGGGACAGACTTAGTGCTGAGCAGGGAGTCCGAGGCAAGGCTCAAGCCCAGGGTCCTGGGCTCACGACCTGAGCCGAAGGCAGATGCCCAACTGGCTGAGCCACCTAGGCAACCCCCCTCACCGGTTTTCCTTAAAAACAATGTCTGATTAATGAACATTCCCCCCATTCATAATTTCTCAGAATCATGGCCTTTATATTTGTGATGTAATATTTGTGGTCTATTATTTGGAAATGTTTTCTTAAGGACTTTTGCTCCTTAGGTACAACTGTTTCCAAAGTTTTGTATATGGGATGGGGTCAGATGTGTCCCTTCCCACCAGCAGGCATGTGGCCATTTTCGAGAGTAACCCTATCTTCTGTCGTAGGCCACGGAGCAGCTGGTGAACGACATCCTGAGACAGGCTTTGGCAGTTGGATACCAGACAGCATCTCACAACAGGTACTGAGATCTCTTTAGTCAGTGGTACTAGGCTTACAGGTATTTCCTGACAGGTAAGTTGCCCATGAAGAGGTTTTATACCTCATCCAGTTGGAGATGGAGGTGACAGTGCTTGGGACATTCTCAGAGCCAGACATACTCAGGGGTCTGCTTGGTCATTTTGAGACTCCCGTGGTGTGAAAGCTCAGCTTTGCCCAGAGGTCTGTATCTTCCTAATCACGCCTTCAGACACACTGTTCATTAGGACTCTGTTCCACTGCCAGGTTGAACAATACCAGCTCTTCGTAATTAAAGATGATAATATTGTCCATGACGTATCAGATGTTGGGGTCAGGCATTGCATACGTTACCTGATTTGTTTTTCATTGGAGAACTCTAGCCCCCTTTTTAGAAGTCAGGAAACCAGGCTCTGAACGTTCACGTTACCTGGCTTTCCCAGCACTTGGCTGATAGACCTTATTGGCTCTAAAGCTCCCCCACTCACCACTGCTTTGCTGTTGGGACACTGAGTTTTGCCTTTTTCCTAGGCCCCAGAGCATGGCAGACAGGCCTTTCTTTGTTCCACATCCTTTCAAAGGAAACAGGTATTTTATCCCAGTATCCTTAAAGCCTGTCCTGAATTTGTAAAACTGTATTAAAAGTGCCTGAGGACATAAAGAGGCCTACATCAGAGGACTGTTAGGTCAGACTTCACAGGATTAGAATACCTCAGGCAGTGTGGAAGACATCTTTAAGAAAGAAGGAAGGAGAAACAGGAGTTCCAGGAATGCTCCTTGTCCTGTGTGAAACCCAGCAGTGGGCTGAGTGCTTTCTGTGGCCCCTGCTCACCTCCCTCGTCCTGGCTGTGGAGATACAGTAGCTGGGGTGCTCTTGATAAGAACATTTATCACCCTGGCCTGGCACAACTCTGTATCCTCTCCCCCCGACAGGTGGAAACATGGTCCCGCAGTTCTGTAGCCCTTTGACTCAGCTCTGTCT
The DNA here is from genome assembly GCF_002201575.2 of Neomonachus schauinslandi. Taxonomy (NCBI): domain Eukaryota; kingdom Metazoa; phylum Chordata; class Mammalia; order Carnivora; family Phocidae; genus Neomonachus; species Neomonachus schauinslandi. The sequence goes on along the minus strand of NC_058403.1, from coordinate 81,026,156 downwards.
GCTAAGACTGAATGATGAGAACATCATTCTGTTTTGCTGTCCACTTTACTTCCTTCTCTTTTCTCAATCCTCAGAGGTTTTTTTTCTTCATTGTTCAACCAAGTTCTTGAAATCCATCTCATGCCTGTGACTGAGAAGTCAGATTTGAGCCGTAGGGCAGGCTGTGAAGAAGGCAGGCCAGTCTTTTTTTTTTTTTTTTTTTTTAAGATTTTTAAAATTTTGACAGAGACACAGTGAGAGAGGGAACACGAGCAGGGGGAGTGGGAGAGGGAGAAGCAGGCTTCCCGCTGAGCAGGGAGCCCGATGTGGGGCTCGATCCTAGGACCCTGGGATCATGACCTGAGCCGAAGGCAGATGCTCAATGACTGAGCCACCCAGGCAGCCCGGGCAGGCCAGTCTTTACCAAAATTAAAGAAATTAATGGGAAAGGAGAGCGAGCAAGAGCACGCACCTGGCCATGCCCACGCAGGCGGCCCTAAAGCGTGCCTCAGCTCTGTCCCCTTCCAGGAGGCCTGGGGTGGGGGTGGGGGCTTTTGATAAGTGGATGAAATATTATTAAATGCTTGAGAAAACTGCACCTAATAATGCTTTGTTTTTGGACAGGATTCCCAAAGAAATTACAGTGAGTAACATTCACCAGGCCATTTGCAACATTCCTTTTCTGGACTTTCTCACAAATAAACACATGGGAATATTGAATGAAGATCAGTGAATGGAATGAAGATGCCCCTAGAAAAGCAGGATTTGCAGATGAGGCCGAAGCTTCGAACTGTGACGACTCTTCTCTTTGGGGAAGGAGGTTATTTTCTGTGTGCCTCGGAATATTATGGCTCCCAAACCATTGCCTCCACCTAATTCACTGTAACACCAGAGTGTTCGGTCCCAAATCAGATCCCTTTAGGACAGAAGTTTCTGAGTTTAGAATGAAGTTGTGAGTGGGTATGTGCTCTGTCAGCTTGCATTTGCTCTCTCTGGAAAGGCTCCAGGAGAGAGTTTCCGAGCTGGGCCAGGCCACACGTAGCAGGTCCTTCTCTGGGTGTCATGGGGCACCTTGGGCTTGAGTCTCCCTCCACAAGGCAGAAAATAAGTCTGGCACGCTGGTGGTTCACCCATTCTGGGGTTACAGGAAGCTCCAGCAGTTACCCTGGTAATCTCTGGAGCGGGGCTGGGCTTCCGCACTCAGCAGGTGGCCGTGGCGTCGGGGACGCAGTCAGCTGTAGGAAGCAGTAAAGCCTTGCAGAAGTCAGAAGAGCCTGGGAGCCCGCATGCTGCGCACTGGTGTTTTTTCATGGAGCACGGGAACGTGACTACAGCCGAGGTCAGAGTGTAGTCAAGGGATAGGCAGGTCCCAGCATGGGTCCGGGAAAGGTGTGACTAACCAAGCAGCTCTTTATAGGTCAGTAATCCCAGGCACCTGGCCAACTCAGACCAGCTTTGCGTGTGTGCCGGGCAGAACGCTGTTCCACAGCGTTCGCGGGGTATGCGGGTTACCCCGTGTTGAGTGACCAATGGGGAGCAGCCCCTGGGCCAGGCCTGCTGGGATGGTAAGTCCTGTCAGGGGACTTAGTGTCCTGTTCTTTGCCACTCGGCTTTTCTAAAGAAAAGCGTTTCAAGGAAATACTGTGAGTGCCTTAAAGATAGAGAAATGACTGCTGAAGCCACAAGACAGGAATGTCCGTGCTCAGAAGCAGTGAGAATAGATTGTGCCCAGATGCGGAGCCCTCTTGGTGGGAGAAGTGAACAGAAGGAGGAAGGCCTGCAGGGCCCTGCATGATGCCCAGTTCCATTATAGATACTCTGTCCTAATCTTCCTAACATAGTCTGTGTCGAAGGAAAGGAGAGAAATTTGTCAGGAATCTGCAATTTGAAGGCAATTTGAAGCCTGTGAATCAAACTTACCAATCAACATAATTGGAAGTTTTCGTGAGTTCTGTAGACGTTTGGGTCAGGAGCAGAAGGCAGGGAGGTGACTAAGAGATCTGCCCTTTATTCAGCATCTGAGGATTGCAGATGCACAAGGAAATCTGTTTAGTAAGGCATCGGGCATGCCTGGGCTTAGTAAAAAAAATAGTTTAGTACATAAAGGCTCAGATACTCTATACATTAACTACTGCAAGCGAGGTTAGTGGGCAAGTGCATAGATTTATTCAGCAGTGGACTGTGACAGATCTACAGGATGGAGGATTTGATCCAAATGAGAACAGATTGATTTATTACAGGTATGAAAGCCTAAATTATCTTTTTGCAAAAGAAATATTAAATCATTTAACAGTTCCCATATGTGTTAATGTTTCAAATGTATTTGTATAACGTGTAACATAATTGTGTAACAGAAATCTACAATAAATCTTTTAGTATTTGTGATGGGTTTTTCTGAGTTCGAAGCACTACTTTGGTAGGTTCTTCTTCCGTGAGGTCAGGAGGAGCTGGGATGGGGCAGTATAGGTAATTGGTGTGTTTACATTAATTCTGCCACTTCTTTCCAAAAAGCATTTGCAGCTATGCAAGATAAAGGATTACAGTTACATAAAAGTCCGAAAAAAATTTTGGAAGATGCACACTGACCCTGGAAATAAGGATTTCTGACAGCTTGGGGCAAAGGAAAACTACCTAATGGAGCTCGCAGCCTCCTCAAAGTCCAGGCAAGGAGGGAAACCATTCCTGTCGTCTGACAAAGCACACCGGTCTGTCCGGAAAGCTGGAACTGGTCTATGCTGAGGTCTGGAAGAAGTTACTCCTGTGCCACAGTCCTGCTGTGACCATCTGCTAGCAGAGCGGCTAAAAACAAAAATGACCAAAGATGCAGAAACACTGCAGAAATGACCACTTTTTATAGCCCCCTTAACAAGACTAAGGGCTTTGAAAGCTTTGGTTCTTCAAAGGCAGGAAGTTCTGCAGGGCTGAGGCTTCATGAGAGAGCGTAGGTCCGTAACCTTCTTGGGACCAGGCTTCGCCGCAGCCTTTAGGGAACTGAAGTGTCCGGAGGAAGAACAGGGGTGTTGCTTAGGCTCCTTTCCTGAATGTTGACCTCAGCCACAGTTTTGACTGGAACCACGGGACAGAGACTGACGTCACAGGCAGACCCTCAGTTGGGGACTCCCTCTTACCGACTGAAGCCTGTGTGAACAGCGCTGGCGGACTTGACCCCACTAAAGGGGAGGTTCCCCCGTCTGCCCAGGTTGGGCTGCAGGGTCACAGTGTTTCAAAAGCTGCTTTTGGAGTTTGGCCTAAAATCCTGGTGTTAGTACAGCGAGGAAAGTAGTCCCACTTGGGCTGGGTTTTTCCGAGCTTTGAAGCCCCGTGGAGCACAGAGGCGGGACCTTGGTCTCCGTGACTGGAGGGGGGGACTTCAGGGGCGCCCCTCCACTTGGGCCTCACGCCGCATCCTCAGGGCGGCTGCTGGCAGAGCTAACACTGGTTGTGGAATCACTGATACGGAACGCTTTCTTTTGGCCGAAATCGCTAACAGATTGAACTTTTTATTTTAAAAACACTGCTCTTTACAGAATTAATACAAAAATGCTTATTATATAGAAACTTTAGCAAATACAGTAAGGTGTAAAAAATTTAAAGTTACCCGTAATTCCCCTTCCCAAAGATAACCACCGTTAGTATGCGCTGCATTTTCCTCTCTCCATTTTATATGTGTGTATGACGTATGTGGGTTGGTACCACACACTTGAGACTGTCGTCCCATTGCTTTGGAAGGCCACTCCAGTGACGTGATGTTGGGCTTTACTAAGACGGAGAGTGGGTGGGAGGCAGTTCCTTCTTCAGAACCCCAGTCTCCTAATTAATAATGAAGCCTGGTAACGAGGATTATTGAGTTCGGGGTTTTGTGGAAAGCTGTCTCTTCTGGTGCGTTCCAGAAAGGCTCTTGGGCAAGCAGTCTGCCTTCAGAGACAGGCCAGGTGAGGCAGGGGTGCGCCCGCTGCTGAGGTGCCAAGGCTGCCGGGAAAGGCGGGCCTGTGGTATCGGGCTGAGGTACAGCCCTTCGGTCTGGTCTGCACGCTGTGGCGGAGGGAAGGGTGACACAGGCAGGGTCTAGGGAGAGGGAGGGACTGTGTCAGTGGCATCAGATGGGCCTAAGCTGCAAAGGAGAATAGAGCTGGCTCCCTGGCCTGGGCAGGAAGGGACAACTGTCCTGTGTTCTGCTGGCCATTCACTGTACTAATAAGCACCCCGCCCACAAACAGGAACTCTCTGAGCCACTCTTACTCTGCAGGGAAGGAAATGGAAGCTGAAACTGCTCGCAGCTAGTGAGTAGAGAAGTCAGGATTTAAGCCCAAGACTAGCTTCAAAGATGGTTTTTCACCCTAGCCTTGGGGGTGCGGAGGGGCGGTGCACGTGAGAGAGGGGAGGTTGGTGTGTCCTGTGACTATTGCGTCTGACACCACTGTGGGTGGCAGTCCAGAGGGACAGACCTTGGGATTTGTCAGCCTCCAAGGGGCAACCAGTAATAGCCTTGATCCCCCAAAGTCCAGAGGAGGATAAAGACGTATGAGAAGGTGCTCCAGGTTTATAATTAAAGAAATGAGCTAACAAGAAATTGTAACAGTGCATTTTTGCATTTTAGTAAAATCTGAGATTGTACGGTTAATCTGCTCATTTCCCACAGAATGCACAGCAGCAGGCAGTCTCTTTGCTCTTAGAAACGTCTACCATGCAAACCAATGAAGTCAGATAGCAGAACCCTTTGTGTAAGCACATAGTTGGGGTTCTGCCTTTAAAATGATTCCGAGCATTTGCTTTGCTGCGCTGAAGAGGAACGCCGTGCCAGCCAGAGCCAGCCCCCCGAGGGACCGGCCCCGCTCCATGTCTGAGGGGCTGGGAAACAGCTTAGGTAAATGCTCGCCAGACAGCGCGCGAGGGCTGGACGGGGAGGAAGAGCCACAGGGAAATCCTTGAGTTTCCTTACCAAAAACTGCCCTTAGCCTGTGCCTCTAATCTCTAAGCGGGGACAGAAACTCCTTCACATGTCTGACCGCCGGCTGTGCAAACTGGGCCAGGCTCACGCCGTGTGGCCACGTGGGCTGGGACTTACCGGCAAAGGAGGCAGCTTCCCAAAGCCGACAGCTGCCTCCTCACAGTGAGCTCGCCCCACTGTAAGCGAGGGAGCAGGGTGGGAGTCATCTAGGTGTAGAGAACGGGACTTAAAGTCTTTCAGGGAATGAGGCTAATGCCACTTCGTCCCAAAAAAGCTCCCAGTTCTTTGCCAGTGTGTATGGTGTTCCCTTCTAGTCGTCAACTGTAAGGGAAAAAACTGGAATTAGTAATAAAATGTGGGGCTCAGAAACCTACAAGGTCAATGTCATTCATTCAGTACTTAAAGCACTTCTCACATGAAGCCTTTTGTTAAAACATAAGGATAGGGTCACCTGGGCCCCAAATTATGTCTTTGAAATTGAAACCCTATGATTGATACTCTTCCTTTTGGAAATGACATCCTAGTTACTCAAGTCATGTGCAGGGGATAACCCAAGATTTCTTCAACCTGAATGCATGGGGCCATTTGTAGGCATCTCCAAGGACAGTCCCTTGGGTTACCATAGGTTACAAAGTTCTCATGCAGCCTGGGAAAACAACCAAGTGGACATTACTGGTTCTTTCAAGCACCTGTCCTGTCCATATTCCTCAGCCAGCACAGACCAATTCAGTTTACAACAGAATTGATCCTTAAGTTCTTCAGATTTAAAAACTGAAGGGTGGCCAAAAGAGGCAATTAAAAAAAGATCTGAAGCCTTCTGTACAGTCGTCAAGGAACAAGAGGATGGTTCAGGCCCAAAGCCGAGCTGGGTGGTGCCAGTGTCCATCTGCGCCAGGCCCACAGCCCGGGGGGCAGCTGGGGAGGAGTGGCGCCCACGCAAGACGGGCCCTTCCCCTCAGACAGCAGAGGGCCAGTCCCAGGATCTCACCCGAGTCCCTGAGTGGCTGAGGACAGCCCCGTCTTGGTGGCAGTGGGTTCTGACTCCGCTGTGGCCGGTCACACATTGAGGATCCGGGGAGCTGAAGCCTGAAAGATGGCTGATGGGTTAGGGGTGAACTTCTTCCTCCCCTCAGGGGCCTGAAAAATGAAATGTGGCCCCATATCAGTGTGCCTTTCCCTCAACACTCCCTCCCCACCACCTCCCGCCCCCAGCTCCAGGAAGAAAATTCCTGCCTCCTCTCCTCCTCTTTGTCCTCCAAGAGTTGAAAATGCTGACCTGAAGGGTCCGTGGGGGAAATGTGCAGGGGGCGGAGTCACCGCATTAGTAGGTCAAATACAGCACCTGGACCTTCCGTTCCGCTCCCGGATGCCTCCTCTGGGTGGAATCAGGAAGCTGAACAGTCCCAACCTCCTTTCCACCTTCTCTCTGACACAAATGCCAGGGACGTGGAAGGCTCATCATGAGTGCTCAGCGGTCAAGGGTAAGATTGGGATTTAGGAGGGAAAGGGACACCTTGCTCGCCAGAAAGCCAGCACTAGGGAGACGCGATGCGCCCCCCACCCCGCTCTCGGCTGAGGGAAGACTGGGTGCTCAGACGCTGCTGTCCTCGGCCCTCATGCCATTTTGCATCATCAAAACCCGACTCCTAGTCCCTAGCCTGGAAAAAGGGCCTCTGCTCCCACACCCTCTGCAGCCGGGAGCCCGGCCCCTGGCCCTGCGGCGCCCGCTTCAGGCTGACCTGGAAGCTGCCCCCAGGGCTGCGGTCCCATCCGGAGCTGTGGGTTGTGAGGACTGTGGTGGCTCTTGCCTTTGTGGATCTCGGCGGCTTCACTCCGGTCCAGGCCTGGAACTCCTGTCTGGAAGAGAGAACACGGTCACCACCTGGCTCAGGGTCAGTCATCCCTCCTGACTTCAGGGGCGCCGCCATTGTCCTGTGCTTCTCGGAATGTCCTGGCCAATCTCCACTGCTAAAATCCTGCTTTGGATCTAAAAGTGAGCACCTGGTATGCGCTGGGCATTGGAAACCAAGTCCCAGCCCTTCCTTCGATGCTCCCCATTTTGTCTCCAGGCCACTAAGGGGCCCGAGACACCCAGAACCAGTGCAGGTTGGTCACTTCCAGACCAAGTCACTGGGGGCCTTTACATCCATAGGAGGTGCTGGTTACAACGAGGAGAAATAAGGTTCGGTATTAGGTTTACTTTTTAATAACTGGTCTTACGAACTCCTACAAAACAACAGATTGTAGTAACGGTCTCAAACTGCAAGCCGGTCTGGCTTCTGCAGGGCACCGCGCACACAGGCGCTCCTGCCTGGATGCGGGAGGGGAGGGGTGGGGGGCGGCTGACTCCCTAGACAGAAGAGCCAAGGCGGGCACACACCAGCTCCGTGTTCTCAGAGTGCTTTTTTTTTTTTTTTAGATTTATGTATGTATTCTTCTAGAGGGGGAGGAGGCAGAGGGAGAGACAATCTCAAGCAGATTCCTGGCTGAACTCCCCGCTGGGCGGGGCTCGGGGCTCGATCCCATGACCTTGAGATCATGACCTGAGCTGAAATCAAGAGTCAGACGCTTAACTGACTGAGCCACCCAGGCGCCCCTCAGAGTACATGTTTTGACAAGGATTTAATTCCTCAATTCTGCACACAAAATAAGAGCTATTTCTTTTAATTCTATCAACCCCCGGCTAGACAGTGAGCTCAGGAAGGCGGAGACCTGTGTCCCTAGGAGCACCTGGCCCAGGCAGTGTTCCTGTGGAGAAGTGCCTGGCTGGCCAGGGGCAGCGCCCACATGTGGGCTGGACCCATTCTGGTCTCCTCCCACCCACAGTCCTGGCTGGGTTTCAGGCCCAGGGGTCAACAAAGCTGCCTTCTGTCCTTGAGAGCAGCCCAGCTGGGCCCCACTGGGCTGGCCGCTGGGGTAGGGAGCAGCTGTGTCTGTCTGTGGTCGGCACTCGGGGGTGCCAGGAGGCGAGCTGGGCCAGGGCCCGAGCAGATCACTTGTGCTTCTGAAGCTGCAAGGTTCCAAGGACCAGCTGCCTGAGCCATCTGCCATTCTGTTTCTCCTGAGGAAGCAGGTCCTCCCCTGGGCTCAGATGCTGCTGTCCCCAAACTGAGCTGAGCCTTGGGCCTGGCAGCCCCAGCCTGTCGCCCCAGGGTGGCCGCAGGGGTCCCAGCACAGAAAGCGACCAGAGCCAGGAGCTAGAGCGATGCCCCTGGCTGCTCCTGGGGCAGGGCTGGTGCCAGAGACCAGTGAGGGAAGAATGCAGTGGGGATGGAGAAGGAACCTCAGACCTAGAATCAGCAGGACCCGGTGACTGCCAGGGAGAGGAGGAGGGCAGATTTATGGCTCTGGCAAAGAGAAGAAAAACACAGGGCAAGCCACATACACCAGGTACCTCCCCTGACCAAGCAGGCTCTCCTGTCCCCCTGGCCTGGGCCTCAGCTGGACCCTGAGGGCGACAGTCCCACCGAGGGCCAGGGGCCACCCATGGCAATGCCGAGCGCCCTAGGTCCTCAAGGCTTCAAATCCCTTCATTTCTCTGAGCCTCAGCTTCCTCATGAAAAGGACTACTGACCCACGTGCAGGAGGTTAGGATGAACCTTGGTGCCAGGCACTTCAGTGGTCTTCCCTACCCACCCAGGAAGGAAAGAGAAAGGTGACTGAGGAAGGAGGTCTTCTAGAGTGAGTGGAACTAGAACCTGGGCCAAAGGTGCTGAATGGCACCTAGAGAATTCCAGAGGGGAGGCTCTGGTTGCTGCTCAGGAGAGACACAGGCCGGCTGCGAGAGCAAGAGCCGCTGCGCCCATCTGGCCAAGCAAGTGAGGCCGGTCAGTTTTCACGAGACGAGCGGGGAGTGGCGAGCGGCCACGAGGACTCCAGTGACTTTGGGTTCCCTGGATCTGTTCATTTTTGTTTTGTGAATCTCTGCAATCAGTTCGCTCAGATAACACGCGTCCTACAAGAAGTCCGAATGGAGTTTCCCGCGTCAAGTCCTAGAGCTGGGAGGTGAGGGGTCCCAGAGGTCAGCTGGCATGGGGTTGGCGGAGCCAAGTTCAGCAGCGGTCCTGGGTTCTAGGCCGGAGTTGGGGGTGTGGGGACCCAGGGAGTCAAGCTCTGGCTCTTTCTGTTTTACAGATGAGGAAAGGGTCAGAGAGGCCAAGTGACCCGCCAAGTTTATACCCCAGGAAACCAGAGCTCCAGTGAGTCCCAGCTCCTGGCCGTAGCTTTCCACCACTGCAGGACACAGCTCAAGAAACGAGGGCGTTGGGGCGCCTGGGTGGCTCAGCTGGTTAAGCGTCTGCCTTCGGCTCAGGTCACGGTCCCAGGGGCCTGGGATCGAGCCCTGCATCGGGCTCCCTGCTCCGCGGGAGGCCTGCTTCTCCCTCTCCCACTCCCTGCTTGTGTTCCTTTCTCGCTGTGTCTCTCTGTCAAATAAATAAATAATCTAAAAAAAAAAAAAAGAAAGAAACAAAGGGATTCAGAGGCGGCAGCATCTTAGGGGGTGAGGTCTTGGGGAGATAATCTATGGGAAGTCCTGAGCCTGGCTTCTGGTACTTGGTAAGCAGAGAATAACAACGTGTACTTTTAGTATCACTGGAGCTGGGAGGACCCAGCGAGACGTTCAAAGCCGCTATCTGCTCAACACAAGTGAGGGGCCGCTTCTAAAAGCCCCGCCTTTGCTTGAACATTACCAGTGAGGAGGAGCTCAGCCTCACCCCGGAGGCCACTCACTTCATCATCAGTCCACTGGAATTACTAGAAAGCTCTTCCTTCCCTGAGCTGAAGCTAGCTCTGCGCGGGCTCTGCCTCTGGTCCTGCTCCTGGCCCGGAACATCAGTCATTTGAAGGTACCACACACCCAGACCCTCGGGTCTTGCGGACCTCTCCCCATTCAGGCCCCTCCAGCTGGCTCCCCGCCGGCTCGCAACAGCCCGAACCCTCCGTGGCGGGGTGAGGCCACAGCTGGGCTCGGTGGTGGCCCTGCCCACTGACGTTCCCCTGTGCATTTTGGCAGCCCAGCTTGAGCACGCATCCGTGGACACAAGACCCATCCTGCAACTACCTTTCCCCGTCAGGTTCCTGAAAAACTGCATGCCCATGAAGGAAGCCATGGGGAGATGGAACCTTCTACATGTCTTGATAATTACTCTATGGAAATTCTACCTTAATACAGTTGATTTTAAAAATAATAAAACTGAGGGGGAAAGTTCGTACCTTTTTGCTCTAATTCCACAAGTCAGAATTTCTAAAGAAACTGATACGTGCATAGATGGCTAGCTATAAGATGCTCATCACAGAAATTATTTTTTTCCCTTAAAAATGTGTTTTTTTAAAGGTGACACGTGTACATGTTTAAAAAAACAGTTCTTTAGAGGGTGAGAAGTCAGTCAGTGCCCTTCCACCCCTGGCAGCATCCCTTCCTCCCCACCCCCTTCCTCTCCCCAAAGGTTCCTGTGTTTCCACACATCCATCCAGAGATATCTGTGCTTATTTGAGCAGATACGTGTATATCAATACCCCCTTTTAAAAACACAAACAGCAGACACACTGTTCTGCATTTTGTTTTTTTGACACGTACCCATCCAAGATCTTCAGACCTTCTGCTCTGAGTACATCGTAGGCCTCCCGGTAGCCCATCCTATGGTAGAGCTATAATTAACCAGCTACATCAGTAGGACGGTGGGATTGTTTCCAGCTTCTGCAGTACAGTGTTGCAACATACCTTATATTCCTTAACTCCCACCCACATTCAAGGATACTTGCAAGGAAAACTCCTGGAAATGAAGTACTGGATCAAAAGAAGTGTTTTTAATGGTCCCAAATTAGAAACATCCTAAATATTCAATAATGACAGATTAATAATTGGACATATATATCAATATATGGACAAATGTATATCCCTAGGATAGAACACTGCACATCTACTAAAATTCGTGTTTTAAAAAAAATATCTAGTAACATGCAAAAATCCAAAATTGATGGAAAAATGTGTACAGAATCTAAACCTATAAGAATTACAAATGGATATGAACTCAAGGGTTAAGGATCAGAAAGAACTACCAGTTTGGGTGAGGTTAAAGGAATTAATTTGTTGTAATTTCCAGTTTTTCTACAGTGAGTTTATATTACTTTTGTAATAAGACAAAGAAGAAAGCCCTCAGTTGTCCAGGGCCAGAGCTAAGGTGGGGGCAGGGTGGACCCGTGAGCTCAGTCACGTGGCGAGATCCCCAGGGGGCCATCTACTGGGAGCCCCGGCTGGTCCTCACCACCAATGCCTCCACGGAGGGCACCGGGCAGGGGGAGCTCTGGCAGTTGGCCTGCACGCACCCTGCCTTTCGCTAGCCCACCTGGTGGAAGTTAAAGCCGATTTTAACTCAGTTGAAGGCAGGGCTTTCTGGTAGAGCTGCCCCAGAGGGGGAGAGGGGAGGGGGCTGTGAGCAAGGTAGTGAGCTCCCTGTCAGCAGCAGAGGTGCTCACTCATTCACTCTGAGGCTGCTCAGGGAACAGCGAAGGCGACACCTCGCAGTGCCCGGGGACCAAAGGGGAGGGCCTCCGAGGCCGCCTACAGCTCTCCAAGTGCTGTGGGATGGAGGCTCCAGGTGCCTTCTCCCTCCCCACCAAGCTGGTCCTCATGGTTCACGGCCTCCGTTTCCTCCTACCACGGGGTCCCGACTCGTCGCGCTCCCCTGCCCGAAGCCCCATACCTGTAAGACGTGGTTACCGCAGCCGAGTCCGCGTCGCCGATGGGGAGCACGTAGACACCCCGGCCAGGGGCCGCGGGGGGCTTGTTCCTGCGGCCGCCCGCACCCGACCCGCGCCCCTGCGAAGCATCTCTGGGCCCCGCGGGCGCCGTCCACACGCCGAAGTCCCGCTGGTACTGAGTGAGCGGCACGTCCCGGACGGGGTCCCGGGCGCCCGCAGGGGACGGGCCCCTGCGGGAAGCGGCGCCGCCTGGGCCCGGCTCGTCACTCTCGAGGTCCGAGTAGCTGTGCAGGGTCAGCGGCACTGCCACGTCGGAGCGGTCCAGCTGGTTCCAGCGCCGCGCCAGGCAGCAGAGGCGGCTGATGCAGGGCCACGCCATGCCGGCCCCCGGTGCCCGCCGCTCGGCTCCCGGCGCTCCGGGCCGCACCGCCCCCGCCCGGCGTCCCCGCCCCCGCGGCCCTCCCCGCGCCGTCGCAGCACCGCCCCCTGGCCTGGGGGAGGCCGTCCGGGGAGGGGAGGGCTCGGTGCCGGGCCGGCTTGGCCTGGGGTCGTGTGCGCGGGCGGGCGCAGAGGCGGGGAGGTGGGTGGGGGAGGGCGGGGCCCCCCTCCGGAAACGTCTGCAGGCAGTCACTAGTGTCCAGCTTGAAGGTTTCATAATTTAATCCAAAGTTCCTTTAATGCTATTTTCTAAATGGGACCTGGTTTCGCCGAGAGCGAGAACCGGCTGGCAGCGATGCCGTCGCTGATGGTCCCGGGGCGGCGTGGGCGCAGGCCGCCGCTGCCAGGGTGTTGGGCCTCGTAGAGTGGCCGGGGCTGCAGCATTTGAGCTTAGGCTGCTCCGCGCCGGGAGCGGAGGTGCCGCGATGCGGAGGATCGCTGGGCAGACCCGGTGCCATGCTTCCGGAGGACACGTGTTTGAATCAGCCAGTGAGTCACTATTTGCCTTTACGATGCTGAATTTGTAACAACCAATCCGGTTTTCATTGAGAACTGGCATTAGCCCTCAACTGACCTTTCCCTGGGTTCTAAAAATCCCTCATTTTAAAGCACGGCAACAGAGGACTTGGCGTTATAAAGCTGCCGACAAATCTTTGGCCATTGCGTTACAAAAATTCCCTCTCCTCCTGTGCATGCATTCTTTTTTTACTGCAAAGTTTGGGTAATCCTCCAGGCTAAAGGTCAGTCTGTTTAATGCATGACAGGGCATCAGAAACAACTCCCTGGCCACACTCAAAAGACTTCCTGAGTATTTGACACATGCCCTCAATGTGCACTGCAGACCAAGGACTAATCACACTACTGAAAGAGCATTAATTACCCAGAACTCCATCTCCAGCATATACTTGGACGGTCTCCAGTCTGCATCTTAGAGGAGAAAACTGCAGTGCAGCCCTGGCCAGTCAGGGTACAGATTCCTCTCCCACACCATCCCCTCTCAGCTTCCGGTCATAGCAGAGTGACAGACAGCTGCCCTGGCCACGCCATGGCCCAGGAGGCAGCAGGAGAGAGGCACACCGGGAAGACACTGGGAGGTTACACACCTGCTCTCCCTGGGCCCGGCAAACTTTGTGTGACTTCCGTGCTCCAGGGCCCTGGGTTAGCCACTTGGGACATTTGGTGACAACAATACTCCATCCTGCAGGAAAAAGAAAAAAAAAAAAAAAGGTAGCTCTTTTTATTTCTTCATTCATTAAGCAACAAAGAGCACTTACTGTGCACCTGGAATAATGCTGGGGGACTCCAGGAGATTCAGTGTAGTCGGCGCAACAGAACTGGATAAAGCAAGTGAAGTGGGCGGGGGGTGGGGGGGCGCCTGTCATGAGGGAGAGTAGTTGGGGCAGGGTGGAAATGCAGGGTAGGGGGCTGGGAGGTTCAGCCAAAGGCATCAGAGGCTGGATCACGGAGAGCCTCGGGAGCCACACTAAATTTAAAAGCTTTTCATGGAGGGCAATAGGGAATGACTGACGTGTTTTCAGCTGTGGCCGTATGAAGGCACACAAGGAAATTTTAGAGACCAGCTGGAGAATAGTCTCAACAGTCCAGGTCAGAGACAAGGGGCTGAACTAAGGTGCAGGCGATGGGAATGGAAGGGGCACTGGATTCTAGAAATGAGAAAGAAATCTAGACTGGCTCCCAAGTTTGTGGCTTCCAGCTGGTGAGATCACTCCTTAAGCTACGAGTGACAGTTGAGGCGCCTGTGCAGTGGGGTCCCGGCACCTGAAGCCATACCCGGCCTGCAGTAGATGCGCATACTGAGGACAGAGACAGTCCACGGGCCCAGAGCTCAGAAGCTATCCTCATGAAGACAACTGAAGCCAAGGGAGGTGGAGCGAGAGGAGACTGCTGCATTCCTGGGGGCACCACGCTGAACAGGCCGGTAGAGACGGCACAGGCCGAGAGACACACGAGCCGGCAGACCATGGCCTTGGGGGGCTCAAGTGTCAGCAGAGAAGCCACAGTGAGAAAACACCCTAGTGGGCAAAGAGTAGGGACAACTGCCACAGCTACAGACGGTAAGGCTCGTGCTTCCAGGGCTGGGCTCTGAACCTTCACAAGGCCTCTCACGGGGAGAATGGCACTTGCCTGTTCAAAGGTGCCAGCACTGGGGGATGTTATGGACGGAGAAGTGATTTCGGGACTTGACCTTCTAAATGCTCCCTCCCTAACCATGTCCTCCTGGCCTGCGTTCCTAGTCTGCCCACAGCAAGACCTAAATTTCATTTTGGACTCCATACGGAATGTCTGTGTGATCTCAGCCTCCCATCCCATCTCTGAGAAATGCTTCTTGCCTCATCTGTGTATCACAGGGTTGTTAGCTTAATATATTCAAAAATGTCAAAGCACAGCAGTTCCCACACACAACCACCCTGGTTCCTTACCAGCAAGATAAGGGCTAGGTTAAAAAACAATACAAACAAACAAAACACCTCTCTCCTGGAAGTGACATTAGTCTAGGATAGAATCCTCTCTGCCTGGTAATAACAACTGGTATTTCACACTAGAGAAGATCTGGGGAAAAAGAATATGAAGAACCGTCAAATCCTAGACAATTCCTATGTGCGGGGACATGCTGTCATTCAGCTCAGCACTGTGAGGTAGGCACAACTCGCTCCTTTCCATGAAGCCCGACCCCCTCCAAGACAGATGGCTGCATTCCTCTCCAGGTGCAAGAACCAGCATTACCTCTTGAGGCCACCGAACACTGAAACTCTCCTATAAATCATCTCAACAAATACTATTAGGTTCTCAACATGCATTTCTTGGAAATAATTTTCAATCATGAGGGCAAACAAGAATTCTACAGGGAAGCTGTTCCGATGACCACGGTCTAGTTCAGCATGATGCTTCAATTCAAAAAATGTACATTTTCAAATATAAGATGCAATTAGGCTCAGATTCAAGTGTGAATTTATCCAAGATATTTCCTTCTAACTCTTAAATTAGCTACAAGCTACAATTTTAATCTAAAAAGCAAAGCCTAAAAATAGCTTTTTGTATATGCCACTCGCTGCCGGAAAACATTACCTTTCTTGGGAAAATTTAGAAAATACTACAGCTGTTATTTCAGTTCACGCCAGACAGAAGACCCCCTTTTTTTTTATTTTTTTACCTGCCAACCAACCGAAGAAAGGGGTAGGTGGGTAAGCAGAGATGGAAGAAGGCCAAAGTACAAAAACAAACATCTCTGAGTCTCAGGTCTTTCCCTGTGCACTCCCGAGTTCATGGCTCCAACTACATCAAATATAACAACTAACAGCAAGATTCCAGGGCAGCACTGGTGCTCTTCAAAAGGGACACACACCCTCTGTATACAAACTAGAGATAGAAACCTTTATTTCACAACTTTGTCATAATTCACTTTCTAATAAGACATGTACTGGGGACAGAGTTTAAAATACTGGGAAAGCTAGATGCCGGGTGTCTTCCAGGCAGGAGCAAAGATGTGGTCGCTCCAGGGCCGATGTGTTCCTGGGGCTCTCCAGGCAGCAGGGGCCACACGCACCAGTCTCATCCAATCCCAGTTTTACTTAGAGCCGCCTCCTTTTTTGGGGCTGTTAGTCCTCATTTCATGCCAAATTTTCACTAGAGGCTCCCTGTTCTTCCAAATGAGTTCATGACCGTAAGTAATATACCATCTGGGGAAAAGAAAAACAAACCAGGTTCAACATTCAAACAGTATGACATACAAATGTTAAGTACCATGATGATACCAAGTTGACATTTAAAAAATTGAATGCCATGGTCATTTACTATCTTATTAAGTAGCTGATTAATTTATTTGATGTAGATCAATGATTCACCTTTAATATGGAGTATGTGAAAGGCCAAAGTGGGACGGACTATGTACGGCACCCACTACTGTTGATTCACCACTGCAATTAAGCATCAACTCCCTCCCCATTAAGACACGAGGAAACCAAGTCTCAGAGAAAATTTGCTCAGGGACTAACAGCTTCTAAGTGGTCAGTCAAGGACTCACCTGAAGGTCAGACAGATTCTAAGCCTGGTCTCTCTTTACTACATTAAATGTAAGAAATGTCAGCATTCGGGGCGCCTGGGTGGCTCAGATGGTTGGGTGTCTGCCTTCGGCTCAGGTCACGATCCCAGGGTCCTGGGATCGAGCCCCGCATCGGCTCCTGGCTCGGCTGAGAGCCTGCCTCTCCCTCTCCCTCTGCCTCTCTCCCTGCTCATGCTCTCTGTTTCTCAAATGAATAAATAAAATCTTAAAAAAAAAAAAAATGTCAGCATTCGAGGTCACTGATGATGGCTTCAATAGCTTTTTTTTAAAAAGATTTTATTTGAGAGAGCATGAGAGAGCACAAGTAGGGGGAGGGGCAGAAGGAGAAGCAGACTCCCCACTGAGCACACAGGGTTCAATCCCAGGACCCTGGGATCAGGACCTGAGCCGAAGGCAGACGCTTAACCGACTGAGCCACCCAGGCGCCCTAATGGGCTTCAATAGTTTAAATGCTTCTCCTCATCTTCCACCCGCTACACAAAGGGTCATCTGCTGATCCAAATTCCACCCATCTTTTAAAATAAAATATAGTTCCAATCCCCATTCTGCTATTTAAAACTGCCTAAAAGCAGCCTGAAGCAATGAACTGAGGAAGCGGAAGCACCGAGAGGCTTAGTAATTTACCCTGCCCAAAGCTGCACAACTAGGGATCACCAGAAAGGACACCAGGACCGAAGTCTGACTCTGAAAGCTGTACCCTCACCACCACTGTAGCACCTCGTGAGCATCTAAGTTGAGGAACACACAGCTGAGTGACCAGTGAGCAGGGCCTGCCTTTAGAAGCCCATAGGCCTAGGTACTACAAGCCCAGAAGCTCTACCTGAGGGAGGCACAGTCTTAGCAGAACTCAGGGGCACCTCTACCACCTCCTCTCCCGGGCTGGGGGAAAGCTGGGAGGGCTTCCTGGAGGAGGTGGGGTTGATTTGGAATGGCTGTTATTGAAAGCTGCTATAACTGAAACCTTTATTTTTGCCCTGGTTTGCCCAAACAGATTTCATGTTCCCTGAGGCAGAGACCAGACTGTGTTAATCTTTGCATCTCCCCAGACACCTAACTGAAAAAATGCTCTATTTAAATGGCTTAGATTTGAGGCGCCTGGGTGGCTCAGTTGGGTTAAGAGGCTGCCCTTGGTTTGGTCATGATCCCAGGGCCTGGGATCGAGCCCCGCATCGGGCTCCCTCAGCGGGAAGCCTGCTTCTCCCTCTCCCTCTGCTCTGCCTGCTTGTGCTGTCAAATAAATAAATAAAACTATTTAAAAATAATAATAAATAAATGGCTTAGATTAGTATCAAAATATCAGTTTAATGTTTCAATTTTTATGTTCTGAATGTTTATTATAAAGTATTGAATCTTTTTTAAAGTACTTGAATCTTAACATTCACTATAGTTTTTAAATGGTCATGAAACTAGTCACCATTAAAATGTTGAAAAATAATAAATTTACAGAAAGGAAAAAGACATTAAAAAAACATGCAAATTAAAAGGCATGTTACAAAATTCTTTTGGGCTTAGTCAAATTTTTTGGTGAACTCAGAACAAGAGAAAAAGGATCACCTAAGATTCAAATGCAATTGTAAAACTCTTGCAAGAAATGAATCACTTGTCAGGAGCTCTCCATTTATAAAGTGCCTTCCCAAATCTTTGTAACCCTCTTATTTCAAGCAGAGAGCCAAATACTTTAATATTACAGGTAAACTGTTCTGTAAGTTCAAATATAATTGGTCATTTGGCTAAATTAAAATTAGGAAGACACTTTAAAGTGACCAATTTCTAAGTTTTGATTTGGTGTTTTTGGTTTGTTTTGCAGCAGCTGCACAGCCCAGTGCTCACTCTGAAACTCAGCTCTGCAAGGACTAGCTGTGTGACTTCCAACAGTTCCCTTCTTTAAAGCAGTTTCTGGGGCGCCTGGGTGGCTCAGTCGGTTGAGCGTCTGCCTTCGGCTCAGGTCATGATCCCAGGGTCCTGGGATCGACTCCCGCATGGGGGTCCCTACTCAGCGGGAAGCCTGCTTCTCCCTCTCCCGCTCCCCCTGCTTGTGTTCCCTCTCTCGCTGTGTCTCTCTCTGCCAAATAAATAAAGTCTTTGAAACAATAAAATAAAATAAAGCAGTTTCTTTTCTGTAAAATGGAATACCTCACAGGATCTAAGAGTATTAAATCAGTTCTTAGCTTGGGCACACAGCAAATATTCAATATATGTTAGTGATTACTACTGCAAAAGTACAAGGTGAGGGACACAGAGTCAAGGAAATATGCAGGAGGACACTAATGGAATCTTGACCATCAGTACTGATTTCTAAATCTTTAGCTTTATTAATTGAATTAAAGATGTTGGAAAAGATGAATTTTGGATATGACTGAGATCGAGTAAATGAAAGGAGTTGAAATTAGAAACAGCAAAGACAAAGGATTCCTTTGCCTTTCAGATCCTGTACTTTAAAATACATTTGATCCAGGGCGCCTGGGTGGCTCAGTCGTTAAGCGTCTGCCTTCGGCTCGGGTCATGATCCCAGGGTCCTGGGATCGAGTCCCACATCGGGCTCCCTGCTCGCCGGGGGGGGCCTGCTTCTCCCTCTCCCATTCCCCCTGCTTGTGTTACTGCTCTCGCTATCTCTCTCTCTGTCAAATAAATAAATAAAATCTTAAAAAAAATAAAAATAAAATAAAATAAAATACATTTGATCCAATTATTTTCAGAATGGAAAAGGTCATCTAATTATAGTTCAGAAGAATAAAAACCTGCTGGGGAGAAGATCCTTTAAGTAGCCATGGGAGGACCCAGAGAGATACATTTAGAGTTCATAAAACAGAACCCTTTTTCCGAAGTCTTTGTTTCTCACACTGTAATATCAGGTCAGTTTCTACTATTTATAATGTGCTGCTGTTAAAGCCAGAACTCACATATGCGATTCTTTAATCATCACTGAAAATTATAAATGGCATAATGGCATTTAGTTCCACCGCCTACTGGGCAAAACTGCTCCACTTAGAATAGATTTTTCTTCTTTTTTTAATTAAAAAACTTCAGTTTTCCATTGTCATGAAACAAAGTAAAAACCAAGTAAGTGCCACAAAAAGCAACATTTATGCAGGAAAAGATAGTCCAACAGGGGATCCAGTACATCATATAGACAATGACTCTGCTGAAGGGACTCTCATGGTCAGACAGGCTCCAGGAGTCCTGAGGAAGTTGTGACAGAGTCGCCCCAGCGCTACTACGTTTTAGGCAAAATTCCATTGTGTGACGCACAAACGGAAGATCTTGTGAACACTATGCTATTGTACTCAATATGGTGTGATGGAGGTGGGAAGGACTTTGGATCTGGGTTTAAATCTTTGCTCTGCTCCTAGCTGTCTGACCTGGGGAAGATCACTTCTGAGCCTGTTTCCCCATCAGTAAAATTGAAGTAATAAGAGTAGAATGGAAACCACTAGCTCAAAGCCTGCCACCTAACAGATGCCCAGTAAGTGGTCAACACTGGTTTATGATCCCCAGCCTCCATTTATTCAGATAGCACACACCTGGACACTTGTCCCAGGCAGAGTGTCCACTCTGTGTCTGCCCAGCACTGGTGACAGGGAGGTGGGAGGTGAGTGGTGGCAGGAGAGAGCAGGGAAAGGAGAGGGCAGCGCACACTGCGGGTGGGGAACAGTATCCCAATAGGGGCCAGGAACCCTGACAGCTCCCGAGTTGGGGTGAGCAGAGGTGAACGGTAGGGTAAAGGCACAGCATCTCTACAAATGACTGAGGCTGGGGCAGGACTGCTCTTCTTCCCCTTCCACCTCACGTGGTGAAACTGGGCCAGGCCAAAGCCAACCATGTGCAAGTTTTCTCGCCCTGCCCCCCACCCAACTTCCCCTGCTCCCATCCCAGAGTTAACGGCCTTGCTCTGCCTTCCTAAGGTGGGCGGGGGGAGAGGACCCAAGAAGGCAGCGTAGCAATCAGTTATGCTCAAACTTACATTCCAAAGAGCGCTCCCCCAAGATGTGCCGCATGATCAAAAAATTTCCATCCCAGGACCATTCCTGCTGTATCCATGGCAATAATGGCTTTTAGGGCCTGAAAGCCAGCAAAAGAGAACAGAACTGGTACAACTTTGATTCCTCCAGCATTGACATTTCTAATTTAAGGGCAAGAATTCAGTTAATGTAAAAATATCACTACTGTCCCCAGTACTTCACTTCATAAACATACTCACATTCCCTGCTGTGAATGTGAACATTGGAAGGAAGATAATGGCGAGCCTCCCTTCCGGGATCTTCGTGCAGACAGCAGCAAGCACGGTCATGATCGCGCCTGACTGCAAATGAACACACGCGAACACACGAAACTCTCAATGTGCAACTGTGCAGTGACTACAGTAATGCTTTTTCCACAAAATTTATAAGCCACACATTTCTAGGGTGAGCACTAAGCTTAAAAGCTTTCAGTTATTAACGTAGAAAATATCAGGCAAAGGGGCTGCAAGTCCACTGCACGGTAACCATCTGGACAGAACGAGATGTACAACCACCAGCATGTGAGTGCTTAATGAACTTCAGGGTTTCATTTAATGACTAAAAAGAAATTCTTAAATTTCCACAAAGCCACTTCACCCAGAGTGTGACATGAATTTGCCCAAAGAAACCCACATGCATGAACTTCTTCCAAGTATAATGCTTTATCTTAAAAAAAAAAAATCACATGAAATTTGCACCCTACTTCATAATAAAACTAACCATTTTCTTTAAAACCTTTGAGCAAATGTTCTGCTCCAGGAAAGCATGCCATGTCTATCCCGTGGCTCTGCATGACCCACCCGTCACAGCATCCTCCCAGGGACACACATGCATCTGCCTGCCTGAGAAGCACTTCTCCCAACAACCTCATATTAGAGAATAAAAATCTAAATGTCAGGGTGCCTGGGGCTGGCTCAGTCAGTAAAGCATGCAACTCTTGATCTCAGGGTCGTGAGTTCAAGCCCCAGGTTGGGCCTAGAGTTTACTTTAAAAACAAAAACAAAACCCTAAATGTCACAAGCTTATGATCAATAAGTCAACCATTTCTTGTTATAGTTGAAATTCTTGTTGTAGTTGAAATTATAATGGCTGTATTTTTTTTAAATCATGTGTTTTTCCAGGTTGCTATATAATCTTCATAACTTAAATGTATAATGGCTATGAAATATCTTCCGGATAAATAATGCTAATTTAACTAAACTCTTAATGTTAGACATGTTCCCACTTCCTCTAAATGGTAGAATACTTGAGAAATTAGATCATAATCCCTAGTTCACATTAAATCTCACAATAATCATTCATCCAAATACTTGAGGCCTACTTTGTATCAGGCACGATGTTAGATGGTGGGGGTATAGAGGGGAACAAAACCAGCAGTCCCTTCCTTAATGGAGCTTACAGAGGAGCAGAAGTAAAAACAAAATATGCTCAGCTATGATGGGGAAGTAGGGCATACTATGGCAGCACGTGGAAGGGAGAGCTGATGTAAGCTCAGGGGTCGTAAGTGACATCAAATTTTGCATGGAAGGGTTACCAGGCACTGGCCAATCTTTAGAAGGGGAGGAGATGAGAAGAGTGTTCCAGGCAGAAAACCAGCTTGAACCAAGCCTGGAGATCAGAGAGTACAGTGAAGGGGAAAAATGCAAAGAAGCTGAGTGCAGCTGGAGGCCAAGGAGAGAGCAAAGGAGGCCAGCGCTTTAACTTCACTCTTCTTCTGCCAAAGTTCTCAGTTCTAGTCACTTATTTTTATTTTTTTTTTTTTATTTGACAGAGAGAGAGACAGCTAGAGAGGGAACACAAGCATGGGCAGAGGGAGAGGGAGAGGCAGGCTTCCCGCTGAGCAGGGAGCCCGATGCGGGGCTCGATCCCAGGACCCTGGGATCATGACCTGAGCCGAAGGCAGACGCTTAACGACTGAGCCACCCAGGCGCCCCTCTAGTCACTTATTAAAAATAATACAACTCTGGGACACCTGGCTCACTCAGTTGGTAGAGCATGTGACTCAATCTTAGGGTTGAGTTCAAGCCCATGTTGGGTGTAGAGATTACTTAAAAGTCTTTAAAAAAATAAAAAATAAATATAATAAATAATAATAAAACTTCCATGAGGGACATTCTACAAAATATATTCCCACTATTCTTCAAAAGTATCAAGGTCATGAAAGACAAGGAAAGACTGAGAAACCATCACAGACTGGAGGATACTAAAAAGATATGATAATTAAATGCAATGTAGTATCCTGGAACAAAAAAAAAGAACATCGTGGGAAAATTGGAAATCCAAATATAGTCTGCAGTTTAACAATGCTTTACCAATGTTAATTTTTTAGTTTGGTAAGTTATGGTTATGGAAGATGTTAACATTAGGAAAAGCTAATGAGATGTACATCTTCACTCTTTTAACAACCATCAGAGCAAAAACTGATTCAAGCCAGAATAATCAATGGATGCTATTTAAGGGGGGTGAGGAGGGTGACAAACAAGAGATCCTGATACTTACATAAATCCCAAAAGCACCTTCTCACAAATTACAAATTTTAAAAGGTAAACAGTAACTTTACAGTAGAGAAGCTGGATAACAACCAGTCAATAAATGGACAATAAGGGGCAAATGGGCATTATGTGTCTCCAGTTGTGGTACCCAAGGGCATAACACCACTCGTGTAGCATTCCAACCAAAAAACACACCATCAGCATCTCATCATGAGGAAACAGACACACCCAACTGATGGACATTCTATTAAATAACTGACCTGTATTGTTCAAAACTGTTAATGACATGGGGAAAAAAAAAAAAAAAAAGAGCTGACCAAAAGCAACAAGTAGGACTACAACAAACCCAAAACCTTCTGTACAGCAAAGGAAACTATCAACAAAATGGAAAGGCAACCTTCCAAATGGGAGAAAATATTTGCAAATTATATCTGGTAAGGGATTAATTTCTGAAATAAAGAATTCATGTAACTCAATAGCAAAAAAACACGATCCAATTTAAAAAGGGCAGATCTGCAGATATTTTTCCAAAGACGACATTTAGATGGTCAGCAGACACATGAAAAGGTGCTCAATATCACTAATCATCAGGGAAATGCAAATCAAAATCACAATGAGGTATCACCTCACACTTGTTAGAATGGCTATTATCAAAAAGAAAATAGTAAGTGTTGACAAGGATGTGGAGAAAAAGGAAACCTCATGCACCACTGATGGGACTGTAAATTGGTGCAACCACTATGGAAAACAGCATGGAAGTTCCTCAAAAAATTAAAAACAGAAGGGCACCTGGGTGGCTCAGTCAGTTGGTCATCTGACTCTTGATTTCAGCTCAAGTCATGATCTCAGGGTCTGGAGATCAAGCCAATTATGGGCTCCGTGCTTAGCACAGAGTCTGCTTAAGATTCTCTCTCTCTCTCTCTCCCTTTGCCCCTCCCCTCACTCGTGCACTCTCTGTCTCAATAAATTATTAATTAAATCGTTTAAAAAATGTTTAAATAAATTAAAAACAGAATTTTCATACGATCCAATAACTCCACTTCTGGGTATTTATCCAGAGACACTAACTCAAAAAGGTATATGCATCCCCATGTTCATACTAGAGTTATTTACAACAGCTAAGATAGGGAAACAACCTAAGTGTCCATCGATGAAGAAAATGTGGTGTGTACACACACACACACACACACACACACACACACACATTATTCAACCATTAAATTAATAAGAAGGAAATCTTGGGGTGCCTGGGTGGCTTGGTCAGTTGGGCGTCTGACTCATGATTTCAGCTTGGGTCATGATCTCAGGGTTGTGAGATTGAGCCCTGTGCTGGGCTCTGGGCTTAGCATGGAATCTGCTTGGGATTCTCTCACTCTCCCTCTGCTCTGCCCCTCCCCCTTGCTCATGCACGCTCTCTCTAAAATAACAAAATAAGGAAGGAAGGACGGAAGGAAGGACGGACGGAAGGAAGGAAGGACAGAAGGAAGGAAGGAAACCTTGCCATTTGTGACAACATGGATTGACCTTAAGGGCATTATGTTAAGTGAAATAAGCCAGAGAAAGAAAAATACTGTATGATTTCACTTATGTATGGAATCTTAAACAAAAAGCAAGCTCATGTATGGAGAGAACAGACTGGTGGCTGCCAGAGTCTGGGATGTGGAAAGCCAAAATGGGTGAAGGGGGTCAAAGGGTACAAACTTCCAACTATAAAACAGGTAAGTCATGGGGATGTAATGTACAGCATGGCAACCACAGTTAATATTACTGTGTTGCATATATGAAAGTTACTGAGAGAACAGATGTTAAAAGTTCTTATGGCAAGGAAAAATATGTGTAACTATAAATGGTAACAGACTTACTCTTAACTATGTTAACTAGAATTACTGTAATCATTTTGCAATATATACAAATATCAAATCATTATGTTGTACACTGAAACTAATACGTTATGTCAATTATACTTCAATTAAAAAAAAAAAAGGGCTGCGGAAGGAAATGTTCCAGCTTTTAGAAGACCAGAGCGACATAACCACTAAATGCAATACATGATCTTAGAGGGGAAAAAAATAGCTACTAGACATTATTGGACAACTGACAAAGACTGGAATATGTTCTATAAATGAAGTTAAAGTATTGTATCAATACTAAATTTCCTGAATTTGATAACTGAACTGTGGAAAGATACAAGAATATTCATATTCTTAGAAATATACACTGAAGTATTTAGGGGTAAAAGGGCATGATATATGCAACCTACTTGCAAACAGTTCAGAAAAAATAGTATGTATATACAGAGAAAATGGTAGTGAAATGTGGCAAAATGTTAAAAACTGGTGACTGTGGTTCAAGAGTCTTTTGCAGTTCTTTTCAAAGTGAAACACAGACTTAAATGTAAAACATACACTGATTATGTACTTGCAATTAAGATGTGCATATAATTTTTTGTTTCATAAGTAAATTTTTATAAATAATTCTTTATCCATATAATCTTCATAACATATCATTGTTCACATGTGTGACTTTTTTTTGCACGATGAATTTTAAATGAATTTGCTCTAAGGGGCTTTGTGTTTCCACAAGCTAGTGAGTACAGCTAAAAACCCTGGCATTACATGTAAAACAAACATGTAAAACAAAATAAGACTCTAAAAGGCTGAGAGAAGAAAGCAGACCAGCAAGGAACCCTGGGATCCAAGGAATGACACAGTGGTGAGTCCCATGGGTTTTGGCCTCACATAACTCAGACTTGGCTCTGGAGAACCTCATCACCTGGAAACATCAAAGAACTGAGACAAAATGGGTCCATCCCCACACCCTAAAATGCTCTCTGTAGCCAAAGGACCAAGAAAGGGTAGCCTAGCAAGACAATCAACTCTTAGATAATAACCACTCTACACCGGCCAAACAAAAGAACTAGCTGCGGCCCAATCCCCATCAACAAAGGCTGAGGGGACAGCCTAGACTTCTACCCTTGCAGACTGCAACCCGGCATCCTAATACTGTCGACAGGGTAGTGTCAGTGGAAGTCATGTGGGCAGCAGTAACAAGGCCCTGTTCCTCCTAGTCAGGAGAGGTCTACAAGGAGACTGAACTCCCAGTCCTGCCCTTTAGTAACAAGAGCCCTATCCCCTAGGTGTCAGAGGAGGCTGAGTAGGAAACCTGGACTACTTCCACCTCACCAGACACTAATGGTCAACACATCCCTTCCCCTCATCAGAGCAGTGTCAGGGGGCAGCCTGATAAACAATAGATTTAAATAAGATTCAAAGTCTCATAATATCCAATGTTCAGGTTTCATTTAAAAATCACTCACCATACCAAGAACCAGAAAAATCTCAAGTTGAATGAGAAAAGACAATAGACCCCAACAAGATGATACAGATATTGTCTGACAAACATTTTGGTTTTTTTTAAGATTTCAGAGAGAGAGAGAGCATGCGAGCGTGCAAGCGGGGGCGGGGGGGGGTGGCAAAGGAAGAGGATCTCAAGCAGACTCCCCACTGAGCGCAGAGCCACTCGGGGCTTGATCCCATCCCATGAGATCATGACGTGAGCCAAAACAAGAGTCAGCTGCCCAACCGACTGAGCCACTCAGGCGCCCTGTCTCACAAACATTTTTAAACAGCAATTATAAAAATGCTTTAATGAGCAATTACAAACATGCTTGAAATGAGTGAAAAATAGCACAGAAATAGAAAAGTTCAAAGAAACAGAAGACACCATGAACAATGTAAACTTTAGAACTGAAAAATACAGTACCCTAAATAAAAACACTCAATCAATGGGCCAAGGCAGAATGGAAAAGACAAAGAAAATAATTAGTGAACTTGAAACAGAATAGCAATTACCCAGTCTGGACAACAGAAAGACAAGACTGAAAAAAATTAACCAAATTTCAGGGACCCATGAAATTATAAGTGATCTAACATCATGTCATCAGAGTTCCAGAGGAGGGAGGAAGAGTGAGGATGAAAAAGTATTTGAAATAGTAATGGCTGAAAATTTCCAAAAGACAAACTCTAGATTCAAGAAGCTAAGCAAACCCCAAACAAGATCAACACAAAGATATCCATGACAAGACAGGGTCAAACTTCTGAAAACTCAAGACAAAGAAAAAAATCTTCAAAGAGATCAGCAACACCTTACCTATAGGCAAAAAGCTATTTGAACAACAAAGGATTTCTCTTCAGAGACTATGGAGGCCAAAAAGAAGTGGCACAATATTTTTCGTGTGCCAAAAGAAATGTCAGCCTGGAATTTTTTATCCAGTGAAAATATCCTTCAGAAATGAAGGGGCAGACATTCTCAAAGAAAAACCTAAGAGAATTTATCACTAGCAGACCTACCTAAAAGAATGGCTAAAGGAAATTCCTTCAATAAAAAGAAAATGATAGATGGAAGAAATCTTGAAACATCAGGGCAGAAGAACAATGGAAAAAGTAAAAATTATGCATAAATACAGTAGTTTTCTCCTCCCTTGGAATTTTCTAAATGATGCTTAGTGGTTGAAGCACATATAACAACAACAGTGGCCAATATTCTAAATGTACGCAGAGGAAATATTTAAGGCAATTATAATTTGAGGAAGATACAGGGATGAAAATGGAGGTAAGGTTTACTTCACTCAACCACCACCAGCACACTGTGATAAGTGATGTGTGTGTGTGTGTGTGTGTGTGTGTATACAGTCATGTATATATGTTGCAATACCTAGAGCAGCCACTAAGAAAGTTATACAAAGAGATACACTCCAAACACTATAAACAAATCAAAATGGAATTCCAAATCTGTTCTAGTGACCATTTTATTCTACTTGCAACCCTGTAGGAAGAGACTAGATACTTTCCTAATTTAGCAGAGAATTCACTTTATATACAGATTAAATCAGTGATACTTTAATCAATGAAGTTACAGTAAGTTATCATAATGTTGGTGAGCAAATTTGGCCTGTGATAAGCTGTAACATCAAGTAAAAAAAATTCCTCTAAAATTTTAACAAATGCTGTTTCCTACAACGAACATTTTATTGATCTTTGCCATCTCAAGATTAAGGGTCACATTTCACAGACAATAAACTTGAAAAGCACACTAGAGAAAAGCTTCCTACCCATAACTACTAAAAACCAATTTTTAAGTGGGATTCAGAACACACAGAGCTCTAGCTAAACAAAACCCTTACCAAAATGCAGTCAGTATTCTTGCTCCCTAGTGCCAATATGTTAATTGACAAAACAAAACTTTGTCAATAGTATTTTTTTTCCAGCTTTCTCATTAAAAATGCCATTATTCCTGGCGATTTTGTTTTAATTACTGGGGACAATAATTTTATCCTGACATGGCTCTACAGAATTTTGATGACTAACAGGAACTCCACAATTCTTAGTACATGCTCCTTACTATGCTAAGCATTCTAAACACACCTGCACTGAAGATGCAAAAGAGAGGTGTTATCCCCATTTTATATAGAGAAGCTGAAGTTCAAAGAGGTTCAGTAATATATGTTCTAGAAATCACAAGTAAGTGACAGAGCTGGAATTCAAACCAGTCTAATTCCAAATATCATATGCCACACTCTTTTCATCTTGGATTTCAGTTTCTTATTTATAAAATGAGAATAACACTTGTCTGAGGGCACATGAAAATGCCCTCCCGGGGCACCTGGGTGGCTGAGTTAGTTGGGCACCCGACTCTTGATTTCAGCTCAAGTCATGATCTTGGGGTTGTGGGATTAAGCCCGTGTCGGGCTTTGCACTCACTAAAAAGTCTGCTTGAGGATTCTCCCCCTCCCCCCGCCTTGCTCTCTTTTTCCAAAGTAAATAAATAAATCTAAAAAAAAAAAAAAAAAACCCTCCCAGATCCCCTCAGTTAATGAGAAATGTCTCCTCACTCTTAGGACACCCAAACTCCTCTAGAGATCACTCAGCCCTTTTGGTGTGTATTATGTATGTGTATAATGTTTTTTCCCCAACCAAAGTCAGAGTCCATTTATGATTCACCCCAGTGGTCTTCACTGCCTTCACATAACAGATTCTTAGTTGGTGACTGAGGTAAAGGATAGGACTTGAAATATGTAAATTATACCAGCACCAAATTTTATATATAAAACATTCCATGCAGGGAAAAAGGGGTGCTTAAGAAATCAAGTAGGTGATAGGAGAAGATACAGGTCTCACTGAGAAATTAAGTACACACAAATCTGAGGAACACACACATTATGGGATGATTACCTAAGAATTCTTTTTCTAAAAATGAACCTTCAAGAAGTTTCTTTAAATATGAAATCCCCTATATGAATGCATTTAAGTGATTTGCACTTAAATATGTACAAAATGAATGTGTAGTCTTTAAAGAAATGTTATGCAAAGATTTCTATGTGCCTAGAAATCTGCCATTTAACTCAAAAAACACATTTGCGTTTTGTTTTTTGTATTTTTGTTTTTAAGCATCCAGAACATAACGCCTAAAGACAGGAATTGTGATCATCTTGCTCACTGGCTGTATCCCCAGTCTCTAGTACAGTACCTACTAGTCTAATCTGCGTAGCAGACACTCAAATAGTGACTAAACAGAAGGATATATACCAGAATCAAATCTGTAATTATTTTCAATTTTCCAATGCTAGATTAGGCTCTCTGGTTTTGGGGATTGGACACCCAACTGTTCTGACTACTCTTGATTTGTACTTTTCCAGTAAGTATATATAAATGACCAACAGTTAAAAGCTATGGCCTGGAGTTTACAAGGCTCTACAAACGTATGAATTCTAAATTAGATACAGATTAGTTAGTAGTATTGTTTCAAATGTTAATTTCCTGGCTTTAATAATTTTACTGTGGTTCTGTACTTAACAGTAGGGTAAAGGGTATATAGAAGTCATTGTAATAATTATGCAACTTTTCTGTAAGCCTAAAATTATGTCAAAATGAAGTTAAAAACTAAATTAAGAAAATTTACATTAGAAATACTTACTGCACCAAGTGATGGTCCATACCTTCCTGTGGCGACTTTACATATATAACTGACAAAATTGGAAATAACACCTGTGAAATAAGTCACATTTTGATAATTTTAGTGAAGTATAAAAATGGTTTCCATTTCTGATCTCCACCCCACAGAGACTAACAGTGTCGGATTTCTGCCTGGGTCAGTACAAGGTGCAGGCATGAATACCTAACTATCACTTCAGATATATGTAAGAAAAAGTTTGACCAACTGTACAACTTACTTACTGAATGACATAAGGTCATTCACTTTACTTCTCAGTTCTCATTTTTCTCATCTATAACATGAAAGAGACTAGTTCCAAACCCACCAACTGTCTGGGAATCCTCTGGGCTACACTCCAAACACTAAAATCAGATTCTCTGGAGTGGGACCAGGGAATCTATATTTTACTCAGCTTGCCAAGTGACTCTGTTGCAGATCTAGACTAGATGATCTTTTACAAGTCCCTTTGGCTTCAATGTTATCTAAGCTGAATACGGCTCATTTTTAAAACAACTTCCTAGAGAGCAGGAATTAATGGCACCTGAAAAAGACCCGTTTGTACCTACAACAACACAACTAGTGCTTGGGGAAAGAAGTATACACTTCTGTCACAGGCCAAAGATGTTGCTCAGTTTCTAGTTTTGAGGGATCAGATGCATGGATATTTAATTAAAACTGATTAAAATCAGCACCCATTCTGGGCCTTGTGGTAGACGCTTCTATTTAATCCTTTCTACAACCCCTTGTCATGAGAGAGTATCATTATCCTCAGAGAGGTGTATAGTCTTTTCTGCAACATCACACAGCGAGTAGCAGAAATAGGATCTAATAAAACTAGGTCTTCTGACTTCAGGCTCTCAAGTGCTTTTTTTCACACTACAGTATGATTCCCAGATATACGGTTTTTAATTTTTTTTATTTTTTAAAAGATTTTATTTATTTGTGAGAGTGCATGAGTGGGGGAGAGAGCATGGGCGGGGGGAGGCACAGAGGGGAGGGAGGGAAGCAGAGGGAGAGGGAGGGAAGGAAACTCCCTGCCACAGGGCTTGATCCCAGGACTCCAGAATCATGACCTAAGCTGAAGGCAGGCACTTAACCAATTGAGCCACTCAGATGCCCCAATATACTGTTTTTATTTTTATTATTATTATTTTTTAAATTTTATTTATTTGACAGAGAGACAGTGAGAGAGGGAACACAAGCAGGAGGAGTGGGAGAGGGAGAAGCAGGCTTCCCGCCGAGCAGGGAACCCGATGCGGGGCTTGATCCCAGGACCCTGGGATCATGACCTGAGCCGAAGGCAGACGCTTAATGACTGAGCCACCCAGGTGCCCCCAAATATACTGTTTTTAAATGAAGGGATTTTTAGGGGCGCCTGGCTGGCTCAGCCAGGAGAGCATGTAACTCTTGATCTCAGGGTTGTGAGTTGTTTTTTTGGGTATAGAGATTATTAAAAATATAAACTAAATTTTTTTTAAAAATTTAAAAAAAAGGGATTTCAGAAATGAACTTTTATGCTGTGTGGTTTTTAATTAAGTACATTCTGCAAACAGAGAGGTAAAATTTAACTGACCACTTGCCAGTTTAGTAGCATCTAGGAACCTGGAATCCACTACTACCATTTCCTACTTGAAATAAGGAAATGATGTTATCTCCAGGACCGACTGGAGTGATTCCAGACTAAGATATATGCTTGCAGCAAAGATAGAATATAAACTCATTCTTTTTTTTTTTTTTTTTTAAGATTTTATTTATTTATTTGACAGAGAGAGACACAGCGAGAGAGGGAACAGAAGCAGGGGGAGTAGGAGAGGGAGAAGCAGGCTTCCCGTCGAGCAGGGAGCCCGATGCGGGGCTCGATCCCAGGACCCTGGGATCATGACCTGAGCCGAAGGCAGACGCTTAACGACTGAGCCACCCAGGCGCCCCGAATATAAACTCATTCTTGACCATATTACAAAGTTCTGATCTAAAGCTTTCTGGAAACTGAACACACTGTGGTAAATGAGCTTAAGGTTATTTAACAAAGATCCAGAGGATTGGGCGCCTGGGTGGCTCAGTTGGTTAAGCGACTGCCTTCGGCTCAGGTCATGATCCTGGAGTCCCGGGATCGAGTCCCACATCGGGCTCCCTGCTCGGCAGGGAGTCTGCTTCTCCCTCTGACCCTCCTCCCTCTCATGCTCTCTGTCTCTCATTCTCTCTCTCGCAAATAAATAAAATCTTAAAAAAAAAAAAAAAAAAGATCCAGATGATTGAGACAGCCAGGAAGTCTGGGAAGCACCTATTTATAAAACGGTGGACCTGAGCTAAAGAAACCAAAGCCTAACGAGATAAAAATGACATTCTTAAATTCTACACTAAACCTTAACTCCTGTCTATCCTGAGTTAAAACTAAACATACTAAATAATCTAAGAAGAAACCAGCAAAATGAGAAGCAGAAAAGATAACCCCATCGGTCTGTGGTATCCTTCTCTATAGACAGTTTGTACAATTCTCTATTACAATCTTCATGTGTAGAATATGGCTATAATCATTCCCTTCCTTCCTTCTCCAGATAGGTGAAAGTGTTTATACTCTGAAAGATCCCCAGATTAAAGCTTATTACCTGCAGATAAGTAAACTGCCATGAACTGCTCCTGGCCCAGAATGTTCACTATGCTGGAGGAGAAGCTCCACAAAACATACATATTTGCAGCCATGTGAAACAAGGAGAAATGACTGAATGTTGACAGCAACATTGGAGAACAAAGGACCTCTACAAGAGAAAGAAAAACAGTCTGGTAATCATAGGACACACAGCCATGATCTAAAAATGATCTGTTTTTAGATTTTTTAGATTTTTTTCATTACTGTTACAAAAAACTAAAAATAGGAAACAAAAAGAGCAAATTTTAAATAAGATGGTTTATCATAGTATTTTTCAAGGTGGTGAAAAATTCTCTTAAATTTCTTCTACTTAGTAAGCAACCAATAAAAATTCTCAGTTCAATGAAAGCAACTTATCCTTACGGCAAAAGTTACTTAGAAAAAAGAATTAGTAAATTATTTCAATTACAGATATGAAGTTGTATATAACAGTATCCTCCAAGAGTAAACTTGTAGTGATCATGGATCTTGGGTCAACATATCTACTATGTGCAAGGCACATTTTAAGTACCTGGGACATAAGACTAAGAGAGATGA
Organism: Neomonachus schauinslandi; assembly: GCF_002201575.2. Classification (NCBI taxonomy): domain Eukaryota; kingdom Metazoa; phylum Chordata; class Mammalia; order Carnivora; family Phocidae; genus Neomonachus; species Neomonachus schauinslandi. The sequence goes on along the minus strand of NC_058403.1, from coordinate 80,993,344 downwards.
GGTCCCTTTCCTCAAGGAGCTTACAGTCTATCTTCTGGATTTTGCTTATAATTGTTGACAAGTAACTCATCCTTTTTATAGCATTTCAATAACAAAGCATATTTCTTTCATATTATCTCTACATCACAATAAAGTCATAAGTAGACTTACTTGAGGCTGGGTTAGATGTGAAATATCTGATCATTGTCCGCTGTAGAGAAGGTACTCTCCATAAACAGAATACAAAAACATTTGCTGCTATGATACCTACAAAATAAAGATATATAATTTAGGGAGGTTAAAAACAGGAACAAAGAAAGTCTGATGGAAAGTCCACCTGAATAAGATTTTCTACCACAATTGTTTACGAGTATTATACACTGGGGAGGGGGGTGAGGGAGGGCAAGTTAAGGAAAGTAAGTGAAATCAATGTTTTTAAGCATCAAACTAGGGGCGCCTAGGTGGCTCAGTTGGTTAAGCACCTGCCTTTGGCTTAGGTCATGATCCTGGAGTCCCGGGATCGAGTCCTGCGTTGGGCTCCCTGCTCAGTGGGGAGTCGGCTTCTCCCTCTGACCCTCTCCCCTCTCATGCTCTCTCATTCTCTCTCTCTCAAATAAATAAAATCTTTAAAAGAAAGTAAGTATCAAACTATATGCACTGGTACAGTCAGAAAATTCCTGAGAAACTGCAAATGCTCTAGAAGCTGACTTCCTTCACTTAGATCCATATTTTACTTCTATGGAACAATTTACTCTTCTCAATAAACAATGATCAGATCTATACTTATTGTTTGAAAATGGTCAAGCCAGAGACAAGTAATGTACAGAATTGGGTTCTTTGGCCAAGACCAGAAAAGCTATATTATATAATATGCTTCTTTTTTCACAGGGAATAATATACTTCTTAAACTTATGGAAACATCTATGTATCATCTGGGTAAATGAAGATCCACTTGTCTGAGAAAAATACTTGTTAGATAAGAAGTCAGGAATAACCTGTAAGAATTTTCCAACTGCTTTTGAAACTGTTTTCATGTGGGAATTGGGTGACTGTTTCATTTTTCTGCAAGAACTGATGTTGCTAAAACTACCACTAAATTGAGTAGGTTTATTATTTAATGATAGAATTAACTACTCAGTCACATTTTCGTGAAAAATTAAGTTTTTCTTAAAAACTACAAACTTTAAAAACACACTAATTTTAAGGTACCACGACTCCTTGCCCATGTAGTAGGCACTCATCTACTTGAATTAAAGGAATTTAAACATTCATTCCTCCAGTTTCTTTCAGCAATAGGCAATTAGCCCTTTCAGCTTCTTCAATGACGGTAAGCACTAATTCCAGCAACATTCTGGTAAGAGGATCTATTTTAGAAGATATTTATTGTATAATCCCCACTGGCTGCTACATCTTGGAGTTACCTTTGGCTTCTATATTTGCTCACTCTGTAAGGCTCCCAGCTATACTTTGGCATTACTAGTCTCTGCAGTGTTTGCTCTCCCATTTCAGCATTAGGCATTTTTTAGAGATTCTAAGACATTTTCTCCATTTTAATACCTGTAATCAGGATGCATCTTACAACTGGTGGTGTGTCAAAACACTTTCAAAGATGGTGAGGAGAACAGTATTCATTAAAGGATGAGGAAAAGAGGTCACAAGCAAGGCAAGTAAGAGTACCATGTAAACCTCCCAATGAGGAGTCTGAAACCCTGGGCAGGGAGGTGGGCAAAGGAAGGGTGGAGCCTCCTCAGATGGAGGAACGGATCTCAGAGGGTTTATCCTAAGGAAGTGAGCAGTGATTAGTGCTGCTCGGGTTTTCTTAGTTTCTTTTTAGAAGAGTTACATATCTTTATAACCCAGAGAATTCTCTGAGGTCTAGAGGTTGCTGGACATGGTGATTGGTATCTTGGCATAAAGAAGACCCAAGAATGGTCTGGCCCCAGGCTTCCATGATCACAAAGATAATCAAGGCTATACAGTTCGCTCCAAGTGCGGTACAACGCAAGATGGGGCCCCTGATCCTGCCTGCTAGGCTGGAAAATGGCAACAACTACCCTGTGGGTTCCGCAGGCTACTTTCCGAAACCAGCGACATACAGCCTACACTTCTGGATATTGCAAGCACCACAGCACTGCACAGAAGTAGAGAGTGTCTCTGGCTGAAGAGATTACAACTAGGGAAAAGACTTGAAAAAGGGTAAGATAACCAAAGATATCAAGGTTAACAGTAACCAAAGAGTTAACATCACCAAGTTTTCAACCAAATTGTAAGAGGCATTTTTTGGTGAATCATGACAGAATATTGGCACTGGAACACATTGTAGTTAAACCCCTCACTTCAGAGACCTGTGATCTATGGTTAAGAATCCTGTCAGTGAACAACTGAACATACATACCCAAATTATACACACAAATCACTGTAATACACTCACAAATTAAAAAGAAATTACAAAAGTAAAATGCAGTTATTTTCTTCCACACATATCCCATTTTTCAAAAATTATAGATGAGAAAACGGAGATACAAATTTTCAGAGCCAAATTCAGTGGCCAAGCCAGAATTCCTAATCTAGAGCTCTTTCTACTATACACAAAGACATGGATAGCCAACAGGATTACTTTTGACCTTGGTCTCTCTAAGACTTCAGACCAGACAAAGGGCTCTTTATCTAGGAAACAGCATGCATGGTTGGTCCCCAGAAGCCAGTGAACAGGAGAGGATATGTGGTAATCCTGGGTTGGAAGCAGCACTGCACACTGTCTAACAGTATGGGTAATGGAGCCCAGCAGAACTGACTCTGTCCTACACTATAACCCAGGCAAAAAGCCTAACCCCTCAGCCTCAGTTTCCTCTTCTGTAAAATAGGGGTAATAAAACCGCCCTTTAAGAGCCGAGTGCTGATTAAATGAGAAAGCACAATTAAATGCAGCACTCAATGAAAACCTAAAAATGAGAAATAAAGTAGGGAATGGCCTTTTCTGGTCTGAATCCTAGGTATGCCACTTAGTAGCTTTGTGGTCTGCAGCATTTCATCGCCTTCACTTTAGTTACCTCATTTGTAAAATGAAGATAATACTTCCATATCTTATAAAAGTTGTAGTGAGGCTTAAACAAAATACTACATGCACCTAGTATGCAGAAACTCAAATCATGGTTCCCTCCTCCTCCTCTTCCTTTGAGAGGTAGAACTGCTTAAGGTCTTTGCTTGTTTCTCCACTTAGAAGTGTTACCTCCTCCTGACTCAGTAAACTCTTGGACAGGCTTGACACTGCTGATTTGGAAAGTCTGCTGTTGCCTCAACACCTACCTTTACCAAAAGGGATGCAATGGATTACATTAGTGAGAATAACAAAGTAAGGACCTTGAAAAATTCTCTCCTTCAAAGGCAATGAAAAAATTGGCCAAAACTGTCAGAATCAACTTTTTCAGAACTCTGGAAACTAGTTAAAAGCTTGCAGCAACTCAGCATTTAAGAAAAATGGTGAATTTCAATAGGAACAGCAAATTTTGGGCATTTTAACTTGCCCTGGTCCCATCCCTTACTTTCCAGCTACAAGTTGAAGCTAAAAGCTATGAAAACAATCCACATTTCCCATGCAGCCTCACAACCACGAGAGGGAGCACAGGGAGCTGGAACTCTTTCAAAGCCTCATTCCCAAAGAATTGTTATCATCTGACCTATCTGATAATAGGGAGGGAATAATAGTTCCCTGCAAGACCCCATTTGCAAGGCTGTCTATATTTGACCTGACTGGAACCTCAAGTGCAAAATTCCTTTTCCCAGGGGGCATTTGTCAAAAATAATTACAGGAAGGTGTTTTAAGTTCATGGCTGCCTAAGGTGGTGGATAATATTTGGAGTAAACAAGAGACCAAAAATCTTAAAAGGAAAAGCTGAGGAATGAGATGTCCACAGGAGCTTATAAAACCTCAATATATTGCTGGGATCGTGTATACCATAAGCATAACAAGAAAAAATAGACTTTAAGACAATATTTGTTACTAGACACAAAAAAAGGACATTATATAATGATAAAAGATATAACATCTTGATATATCAATACAGCTATTATAAACATACATGCTCCTAACAATAGAATCCCAATATATATAAAGCAAAAACTGAACTAAAGAGAGAAATAAACAGTTCAACAATAGTTGGAGACTTCAATACCTTATTTGCAATAACAGAGTAGATGATCAGCAAGGAAACAAGACTTGAACAACACTATAAACCAGCTAGGCCTAACAGACATCTATAAAACACTCAACAGGGGCGCCTGCATGGCTCACTCGCTTAAGCATCTGACTCTTGATCTCAGCTCAGGTCTTGATCTCAGGATGGTAAGTTCAAGCCCCGTGCTGGACTCCACACTGGGCGGGAAGCCTACTTAAAAAAAAAAACAAAACACTCAACAAGACAATACATTCTTGGGACACCCAGCTGGCTCAGTCAGTAGAGCATGTGACTCCACATTGGGTGTGGAGATTACTCAAAAATCCAATCTTAAGTGGCACCTTCGTGGCTCAGCTGGTTAAGCATCTGCCTTCAGCTCAGGTCATGATTTCTGGGTCCTGGGATAAAGCCCTGTGTTGGGCGGGGAGTCTGCCTCTCCCCCAACTTGTACTTCCTCTCTCTCTCTCAAGTGAATAAATAAAATCTTTAAAAAAAACAAAATCTTAAGAAAAACCACAAATAATATATTCTTTTCAAGAGCACATGCAATAGTATCCAGGAGAGACCATATGTTCAGCCACAAAGCAAATCTCAAAAAATTTTAAAACACTGAAATTATACAAAGTATGTTCTCTGACCACAATGGAATGAAATTACAAATCAGTAATACATTGGGAGAAGTCATAAATATGTGGAAATTAACACACTCCTAAATAACCAGTAGGCCAAATAAGAAATCAAGTGGGAAATGAGAAAGTACTTTGAAATGAATGAAAACAAAAATATAACTGGATTATGTTCCACTAAGATTCATATATTTAAGCCCTAATGTGATGTTTTTGGGGGATGGAGTCTTTGGGACGTAATTAGATTTAGATGAGGTCATGAGGGTGGGGGGCCCCCATGATGGGATCAGTTTCCATATAAGAGAGATACCAAAGAGCTTGCTCTTGCTCTCTCCCCCCTGCCATAGGACACAACAAGAAGGTGCCAGAAGAGAGAAGAGAGTTCTCACCAGAATCCAACCATGATGGCACCTTGATCTTGGAGTTCTACCCTCCCAAATTTTGAGAAAATAATTTTCTGTTGTTTAAGCCACCCAGACTATGGCATTTTGTTATGACAACCCAAGCTGCTAAAACAATACTAAAACTGTATTACAGAGTACAGCAAAAGTAGTGCTGTGAATGTTGCATTAAAAAAGAATAAAGATTTCGGGACGCCTGGGTGGCTCAGTCGGTTGAGCGACTGCCTTCGGCTCGGATCATGATCCCAGGGTCCTGGGATCGAGTCCCGCATCGGGCTCCCTGC